>NC_142066.1:40932248-41232248 GCF_059756535.1 Pantherophis guttatus | reverse complement strand
GTCCAAAGCCCCACTTATTTCTAGAGTCTTGAAAAAGTTTGAGTTTTATTCGAGCTTTTTTCCCCAACCAAATAGTTCGAAAAAAATTTTCATTAATTTTACTGGTACCACTTGGAAGAGATACAAAAATGTAGTAATATATTCATTTTTATTGTAGCAATTCTGCCAATTAATGATGTTTGTAATTTCATCCAGTTATCCAAATCTTTTTGTACTTGTAGTAATTTGTTAGAATTGTCCTCTTTTATCAAAGAACATCTCGCTGTTAACCAAATTCCCAAGTATTTCACTTTCTTAGCAATCTGGATCCCCAATTTCTCTTCCAGTTCCTCATTTTGCCTGTTAGATTCTTAGTTAATATTTTAGTTTTTTCTTTATTTATTGTAAGCCCTGCTACTTTGCCAAATTCTTCTATTTCCTGTAATAATATGATTCCCGTCTCTAGGGAATCTTCTATGATAAAGGCCAAATCGTCTGCAAATGCTTGAACTTTATATTCTTCCTTTTTAATTCTTGATCCTTTTATTTTCTGCTTTTGCCTAATTTTTCAATAATATTTTCAACGATAAAATAAATAGAAGGGGGGATAGGGAACATCCCTGTCTCACCCTTTTGAATATACTAAAATCCTCTGTTGTTTCCCCGTTTAATATTATTTTTGCTGATTGGTTGGAGCCTTGATAGTACAGTGGTCTACACACCCTATTATTAACACAGCTGCCTGCAATTTACTGCTGGTTCGAATCTCTCCAAGGCTCAAGGTTGACTCAGCCTTCCATCCTTTCTAAGGTAGATGAAATGAGGACCCAGTTTGTGGGGGCAATAAGCTGACTTTGTATAAAATATACAAAAGTATGAAGGCTATTGCTTAACGCATTGTAAGCCGCCCTGAGTCTCCGGAGAAGGGCGGCATATAAATCAAATTTTTAAAAAAATCACTCTAATCATTCCCGTAAATTTTTCCCCAAAATTCATAATATAATCAACATCTGGTGAGGACTTCTGCATATAGTATAGTGTGCTCTTTTGATTTGAAACACTGGTGTCATTTGGTTGAGATGTGAATAGGATGAAGAATTTGCTTCCTGATGAAAGTTCTTCAAAGCTTTTGAACTATGTCCAGGGTGTCATCAGTATTGCAGCTAAGCAATCCATCTTCATTGAAGAGAAGGTCCTCAATTTTAGCCTTAGCTTCCATTGTCAATCCAATGGAGCTCAGCCAAGCATGGCAATGTGGGATGATAGAAGATTCTGTAACTCTGGCTGTGGATCAACTGCATGATGAGCCATATATAATTCCTGTTTTGGCAAAGTGTCATGCTTCTGCATGAAAAACTTTTTCTATTTACCTCTTATTCCCTGGCAGAGGAATTAGAAATGGAATATTTTCTTCCACAAATAAAGATCATACTTGATAAATGGCAATGCAGAGGGAGGGAGCTGCTCTCCCCAGTTGAATTTGCAGCCAAGGTGTCACATTCAGGTGCAGAATTATATTTACAGTGGCAGTGTGATTATGATGCCTCCACTGTAACAAAGATAGGTGATGAGTATCAGCCTTTCTGAAGTTGGGTGTTGGGAAGACTCCCGAGAATACTATGAACAGCCAAGAAAGCAAATGTGTGGATTCTCAAACAGATCAACTCAGGAGAGTTCCTACTCTCAGTGAAAAAAGAAATTGCAAAATGTGGTCCTTGTGGCTATACTTGCTTTAGGATGCTGAGCTGTCCTATTGAAGTTTTGAATAATGGCTAAAATAATGAAAATGTGAGGGGGGGGCGGGAGAAGTCCAATGAAGCATAAATGGAACCAGCTGAAGGGTGAATGTATTAATGCTATGGCAGTAAAAAAAAACAAAACAGTTTTACCACAGCCATGCCTAATCATACGGTTGGTTTGGATATTGGGACCTGTACCTAAGAGTTCTAAGACCCAAGTGAGACTTTGCCCAGATAACCCTTATATAACAACCACACACTACTTCTTTGTTCACTTGAGGCTCAGGTACTTTTTTTAATCAAGCAAAGTTACCATTTCCAAACTAGTCTCAATGTTACATTCTGGACACTCTTCAAGCACCCTTAAGAAACGTTGGCTTTGGGGTCCTTGAACCTATACCCTGTTGTTACCCATCTCAGCTCTGCTTGGAGTTGTTTTGTTTAGTTAGACCTGGAATTGTACTGAGGAGGAAGAGTGCCCGTAGACTTGACTCATCATTATTCTACTATATTGATATTTGTGCTCTCCTGTTTATAGGCATACATCTCCAGGGAAAATGCTGTATTCTTGCAAACATCTTTAATAGAATTTTTATAACATTCTCCTGATATAGAAACATAGCATGACAGGAAGGAGATAAGTTAGGACCCTTCTCACTGATTGGATTAAGGGAAATAAAGCCAGTCAACTGTCCCAAATTCTCTGAGGCTCTACAAATATTATTTTTATTCCTGCACTTATTGATCTATTTGTTTACATTTTTGTCCCTTGAGCCTGTATTCTTGTATAAGATATGAATGCACTATGAATCTAGAGTATTCCAAAGCAAGGTGGCATGCAGACTTTTGGTGCTCCCAGAAAATTTGTCAAGGCGAGGAAATGGGCAATCCATGCTAATCCATCTGGACAACCCAAGTAGAATCTCCAAATATTAGGTAACCCATCTGTTCTGTCTTGTTATGCCAATTGAAGGTAATTATGGAATAAGAACTAGGATGGAAATAGGGATCCCAATCTAGTCAACCCCAGGAGCTCACTGGGTGTCTTCAGGGCAGTCAGTGCACCTTTCTTAGAGGATTTAAGAAGGTGACCTCGCTCAGCTCTCAAATACAAGTAGTCCTCAACTTACAATTCATTTAGTGACTGCTCAAAGTTACAATGGCACAGAAAAAAAGTGGCTTATGACTGTTTTTCACATGATCATGTGATAAAAGTTCAGATTCTTGGCAACTGACTCATATTTATGACAGTTGCAGTATCCCAGGCTTATGTGATCACCTTTTGCAATCTTCTGACAAGCAAAGTCAATGGGGAAGCCAGATTCACTTAACAACCATGTTTCTAACTTAACTGCAGTGATTCACTTAACAATTGTGGCAAGAAAGATCATAAAATGGGGCAAAACTCATTTAACTGTCTTGCTTGGCAACAGAAATGTTGGGCTCAATTACGGCTAAAAGTCAAGGACTACCTGTATGCTATTTTGATATGCAAGAGGAATGGTGAGATACAACTAGTAACAAAAAAGATTGATTCTTGGCTGTCAGGGGCAGTAGAATTTACCAGTTTGCTTCACTTTTTCTGGTCTGGTGTGGTTGATACACATAAAGTTGCCCTACTCTAGTACAGATGATCATCCAAGTTTCTCCAGTTTAAGAGCGTATCTCTCTCGTCTGATGAAATAAGAGCATATACATCTCTGCTTTATCAGAATATATTGGTAGAATGCAGATGTATATTAAGTCCAGGAAACAGGACTTAGTTAAAAAATAAAAATGCAAAATAGCCGTGCCACAAGTTGAATTTCTGGGATATTTAATTAAGGCACAGGGATACACCCAACCCAAAACAAAGTTAAAGCCATTAAGGAAGCCCCCCACACCAAAAAAATGGAACTTGCCCTGTTAAACTTTTACAGTATTTTTTTGCCACAGAAGGCGATGATTGCTGAACCATTACACCGGCTAGTAGACAAGAAAGTCAGTTGGACCTGGGGATGGAAGGAAGCCTCTGCCTTCTCTGCCGTCAAGAACTTCTTGTCATCCAAATGCTTCCTTGTCCAATATAATGAGATGTTACTCCTTATATTAACTTGTGATGCATCCCCTTTAGGGATAGGTGTGGTCCTCAGCCGGATGGGACAGAGGCTCCAATTCTCTTCTGCAGAAAGGAAGTACAGCCAACTGGACAAGGAAGCGCTGGCCGCTGTAGCGGGGGTCAAGCATTTCCACAAATACCACAAAGGGATTTTGAACTTATCACTGATCATAAACCGCTATTGGGCATTATTGCAAGGGACTGCCCTACCCTGAACATGTTATCACCAAAATGACTAGATAGACAATTTTCCTGGCAGCATATAACACCAGCCGGGCAAGGACATAGGTCACGCAGATGCCCTCAGCTGGTGCCCCCTCCCAGACCTCGAAGACCCTGCACCCGTCACATCCGTCTTGCTCTTTGAAGATTTTGCAGTCAGTACAGTCACAGTGGCTGAGATAGCGGGACAATCAGCAAAAGACAAAACTTTGTCAAAAGTTCTGAACTGGGTGTGGAGGGGGTGGCCTGAGGAACCAATGGGGGAAGAATTCAAGCCATTCATAACCAAAAAAATTGTCAGCCCAAAAGGGATGCCTGTTATGGGGAATAGAGTGGTTGTACCACACAATTTAAGGAAGCAGGTATTAGAGGCGTTACATGTGGGGCATCCTGGCATCGTCCGAATGAAGGCATTGGCCAGGAGTTATGTGTGGTGGCCAAACATGAATGGGGATATAACAGAATGGGTTGCAACTTGTACACCATGCCAGGAATCCAGGCCAGCACCACCCAGGGCACCCACAAGGGCATGGGAGAAGCCAAAGGGGCCATGGTCCAGAGTACACATTGATTTTGCGGGATTTTGCTGGATCAAACATTATCATTGTAGACGCGTACTCAAAATGGCTAGAGATAATGCTAATGTCCACCACAACTGCCAAAGCCGTGATCAAGATATTGCAGAAAGTGGCTTCCGGTTTGCTGCTGGCCGCCGCCAGACGTTCCCTTGGGATCGTCAGCTTCCTTTGCCTGTCAGAGCCGCCTTCACAGCGGAACGGCGGCTCGAAAAAACTCCGTTTCCATGAGGAAATGGAGATAGAGCCGGCAGGGGTGGGTAGAACTCTCCGCAGAGTCCCAAAAGTTTTTTTTTTACTTTTGGGACGGAGCGGATGAGATGCCCCATATCCCCAGCCGCTGCTCCGGGCTTTGGGAGACCTCTGCTAATGCAGAGCCAGGCGTGAAGTGCAAGCCTGCGAATTTAACAGATTACTCAAAGAAAATGTGAGCTGGACCTGTACTATTGAATTGCAAGTATTTTACTTATTTTTTAAAAAAATTATTTAGGAGAAAAGAGGAAAGGAAAGGGGGAGAAAAAAAAGCCTTTTAAAATGGTGTCTGCCGCGGCTGGAGAAGAGGCTGAAAGGAAAGTCCTTCCGTTTTCTATTAACACAATGTAGCGGAATAAACACCACTGGCTACATTTGTAGATAAAACTTCGCTCCTGTGTCTTTTTCTCTCTTTTTTTTCCCTGGAGACTCGACATTGTTATTGATTGGAAAGAAGTCTTTTTTCTTGTTCTTTTTTTTTTTTAACAAAGCTTGCCTGGGCGGAAATATGGCACTGAAACTTATAAAGTCAAACAAACCAGTAGTGGGGGGGGGATTCCCCCACTAATAACTTAAAAGAACAAGTTCTAACTCTTCAATCTCAGAAACCTGATCTCAATATAATAGAATTTCTTTTAGAGGAGATTGTAAGAAGGGATGAGATTGTGAATCAGCATCTTGAAAAATTTAAGCAAGAAATTAAAGAATTGGTGAAATCTAAGTTTGATTTTTTGGAGCAAAATTTTTTAAAAGTGGCTAATGGTTTGTCAGAATTTATGATACAGTTGGCTACAAATACTAATTTACTAGAGTCTAAAATGGAAGAAATTCAAGATAAATTGGACGATAGAATTCAAAAAATTGAAAATGATTTGATAAACATTCAGGACAATAGCTCAGAAGAAAAACCTAAAATGGAGGCTGATCAAAAGTCTGGTAATGTAGAAAATCTGCAACAGAGGATTGAAAGAGAGGTTTTAATGGTACAATATAATTTCACAGAATATGCGATAAGACTCAGAGGTTTGCAGGAAAATAACAGAGATGATTTAAGGAAAATATCTTCTGAATTTCTGGCTGGGATTTTAAAGGTTCAACCCGAGGAAGTGTCTTGTAGGATTGACAGAGTTTACAGAATAAATTCCTGGATTGCCAAGCAAAGGCAACTGCCTAGAGATGTAGTGATTTATTTTACAGGTAAAGAAATTAGGAATAATATTGTACAAAATGCCTTCAATTCTAATTTGCAACTGCATGGAAGAAAGATTTGGATTTATAAAGAACTCCCGCCTAAGATATTAATGGAAAGGAAGAATTTTGCTTTTCTGGTGAGTGAGTTAAAAAAGAGAAATATCCCATTCAGGTGGGACGCTCCAGTTGGTATCATATTGAGATATCAAGGAGAAAGATACCAGCTAAATACTGTTGAAAGAGCGGAAGAATTTTACCAAAACAGATTGAAAATGAACTTAACGTCTTCAGGTATAATACAGGATAAGCAGAAGGAGTTGGAAATAAAGGGAAAATATCGAGCTACAGAGACTGTACCAGATAAACCGCCTTTGGATTTTTTGGATACCCCAGCTGGATTACTTACAAATCTGAGAGAAGTGGCATCTGACTTTAATGTGATGACCTATCAAGTCAAGGATAAGTATGGAAACCAATTAGGGGATATACAAGGGGCAAAAAAGAAAGATGAGACACCAAAACAAAACCAACAAGATCAATCTACAGAGCAGAATCAAAACCGACTAGTTGATATACAATCCGTAGAAAGGAAACCAGGATGGAAAAGAAAAAAAAGAAATAGGTCGCATAAAAATAGAAATTTCTAAATCAAGCAACAGTGAAGCCAGTGACTTTAAAAATGAATGAGTATGTGAAAATATAGAGGAGGCGACGTATTGGTCAATATTATCCTGAGGATGGTGACAGGCCTCTGCATTGCCGTAATTTTAGGATGTGAAAAGAGCCTTAAACTGATGGATTTTAATTATCTACTTTGGAACTCCTTTTTGTGCTGATAACTATATTATAATTATCTTGAACTATAAGGCAAAAGAGTCATACTGGGGCATGCAGAAGATCTGGTTGTTACCCACTACGATGATGGGAATCAATAATCCTGATGAAAGCCACAATTATTACTACATGGAATATAACTATAATGTCACTCGGGTGGTTGTTTTTACTTTTATACATATAAGAGGATATTTATTACTGATGGGGGTAGATATGATTGAAGATTTTGAATATACTGTTGCATCAGCAAGCTATGTTACCCTATTATGGATGATGGTTTTAATAATCCAGTGGAAAGACTTTAAAGAAGATATCATATGGATTATAAATTTAAAGTTATTGTCTTTTCTTTTTTACTTAGATATAATGGAATATATATACATATATTTTTAAGTAGAGTGGGCAATGAATTAAAGATATTAAGAATTGTTGTGTATGATAATTTTGCAGGACAGTGGGTGAATAAGCTAGTCTGCAGACTGATTAGTTTAAGAAAAGGGATTTTTAAGTGATATGTTTTAGGGGAGTGGAGGAAATGGATAGAGTGGAATAAATGTTAAATTAGGTTTTACGGGGAGGGCCGCTTTGAAATGCTATAGTAATATATATAGATCAAATGTTAAAGTAGGATTTATTGTATAGTTTTAAAGTGGAAGGTGGTTTTGAATTGTTGTAATAATATATAGATATAAGCTTGGGAGAGGAGAAAAAGGGTAGATTATTGCCAAATTGGGAGTTATAATATTATTTTGCTAAATTAGAAGTTATTATACAATGTTATAGTATAATGTCTTTTTTTTTTTTTCCTTTCTTGAAATGTATGGATAAAGGGGAATGTTATAATATTAATAATATTTTTAGTAAGTAAAGGTCAGTATTTAGAGGAGGGGGTAAGTAATCTGTTATGAATTAGGTTTTTTGTTATGAAGAAGTCACGGGGGGGACGGGTGGGGAGGGGGGGTTAGGGAGGGGGAGGGGGAGGGGAAAAAAGGGGGAAAATTTTGTATTTGAAAACTTTTTCAATAAAAAAAAAAAAGATATTGCAGAAAGTATTTGCCATACACCAGTTGCCAGACGTTCTACTATTTGACAATGGGGCGCAATTCACAGCAAAACAATTCAAATTATTTCTAGCAGAGCAGAGAATACTGCATGCACTAGGTGCACCTTTTTTTTTTTTAAAAAAGCAAGTTTTATTAAATTTTTCTTTTACATACATATTTTATGAACAGACTGTCGACTGGGTCACATCTTATAGATCTTGTAATATATATTGATTTTTATAGTCTATTCTAATCTTCCTTTTTGTTTTTTCCAAATACAATTTACATATTTCAGTTTCAGCCATAATATTCTTTTTCCCTATTTATCTTATCTTAATCTCTTCTTAATACATAATATATAAAAAATATCACCATCCGCCCTTCAATTCCTAGTTTCTTAGCATAACATCAATTAATTATCTTATTTCTCCATTTATAAAATATATTTCTCAGAATCCCCATCACACTTTTTGTCTATAAACATTGTGCTTCATCATATTCAATTCTTATATTGAAACCCTTTAATTAGCCTTTCACATTTTATCTTAATCTCTACTTAGCACATAATAAGCAATATCACTATCTGCCCTTAATTCCTGATTTCTTACTATAGCATCAATTATTTCATCATTTACAACATGTTTTTTCAAAATCCCCATTGCACTTTTTATCATTTTAATTTTGTTTCTTGATTTCAGTTATTTTCATAACTTAACCAAATTGCCACTTCATATTTCATCTGCTGTTCTGTTTACAATAAACAATATACATCATCATATTCGCTTCATACATTCACAATTAATATTAATACAGTTCCCTTAGATCTTCTAATATATGCCTTATTTCCTTTTCTTATTTCCACTGTTCTTCCCCTTTTAACCATTTTCTCTTGGTCTCTCGAAAATCTGACTTCTTAATAATTTTCTCCTTTCATCCCATTCTCTTAACTTTTTCTTTTTCTTTTTCTATTTATTGTATCTTTTCTCTGAATCCTTTTTTTTAACTTTTGGGTCTATTACTCACATAATTCTCCCCAAGCTTTTTCCTAATCTTTTTCCATTTCCTTCTCTTCCCTTTGATTGATTCTTTTGGGGGGCATGTTCTCCCCTATCCACTCTTTTTTTGCCTCTGTAAATACCATTGTGTTATCATCTAACTTTTTACATTCAATTCCTTTTCCTTCAGTATTATTTTCTTGCTTCTCATTTATATTCTCTTTTTCTTGTTTTGTGTGTTTAGCAAAATTTCTGACATTTTGTTGCCCTTTAATGATTCATGCATGTTTTTAAACATCTCAATTAATTCCTCACATATCCAAGACTCCATATTGTCAATTTTAAAAATTGTTAATATTTTAGTTTGTATTTAATTAAGATTTTAAAGTCCATATAGTCTTTTTTTTTATTTCCAGATAATATCCAGTTCAAATATTTGTCCGATCCACTCCAATTTAAAGCTTTGTTATTTTCCACCTCTGTTGAAAGTCAAAACCAAGCAATTTTTTAAAATACCAAATACTTCTTAAAAGTTCTCACCATTTCTTTTAGTAGTCAAGGTCACTGCTATTATTTTCTTCCATTTTTGGGCCAGTCTTGTAATGTTTTCTTTCCACCAGCAGATGTCTCTCTTCAATCCACAATGTTCTCAGTACAACAAAGTATCAAGCTTTAGTTAAAGTTACAAAAGCTTTAAATCCACATAGAAAATACTTTCCCTCGGATTTCTTTTCCTTTTATTATTTTTAGTTTCTCCAAAATCAGTTTTAAGTCCAGTTATAAAATTTCCTTTCTTGGGTTTTAATATTTTAACTTCCTCTTTGTTCTTCCTTCAAGTGTAAAAACTGTCAAAAATATTTCAAATCCTCATAAAAAGTACTTTCCCTCAGGTTTCTTTTTCTTGTATTAATTTTAATTTCTCCAAATCCAATTTTAAATTCAGTTATAAAGTTTTCTTTCTTGGGTTTTAGTACTTTAACCTCCTCTTTGTTCTTCTTCCTCCATTAAAATTCCCAAGTGCCAATTAGCTGCTTATTTCTGCTCCAGAACATGTTAAAGTTTTTTTTTTAATTTCCTTTTTTACCTGTGAGTTGGCCAATCACTCACCTGGTACCAGCACTCCTTTCAAACACTGCTCCTGCACAAAAATCTTATTCCAGTTGCCCCAGCTTCAGAGCGGTCATCTTTTAATGGCTGCCACCCCTGCCGCCATTAAAGAGCTGCCTCTGACCTTTTGAGGAATTTGCCTGTTCCTCTTGGTCATCTGAGGTGCCTCTCCTTCACCATGCTACAGGACAGTTACAGTCTGAAGACCCCCTGACAGCAGTTTGTCCGGCTGGATTTTCATGGAGCTTGTTGAAGCCCGCTTTGTAGCGTCGAAGCCCGCTATTTTTCAGCCAGACTCGTCATGACGCTTCTGGTTTCTTGTCACACCTTTTCATCCAGCTAGCAATGGTCAAGCGGAATGAAGGGTGCGATCAACCAAAGAAACCTTAGCCAGGATGGGTCTGGGGAACTGGCAGGCCAAGATATACCTATTCCTGCTAGCCCAGCATATAATCCCTAGTGCCACCACCAATTGGAGCCTGGCTGAATTATTAATGGGTCGTAAACTAAGGTCCCAACTAGACAGGCCACACCCAAACTACAGCGCCCAGGCACCCATAGATTAGACCAGCCAGTCCCGGTCTTTTAACATAGGAGATCTAGTCTATGCCCACAATTATGCAGGAGACCCGGCCTGGGTCTGGGCCAAAGTAGTTACCTTTACCGGTCCCCAGTCATACCAAATGGAGCTAGAAGATGGGAAAATTTGAAAGAGGCATATAGATCAACTCTGGGTCCAAATAGGGAACTCTAGCTTATGACAATTTGAAAATACTCTGCCCCAAACCTATTCCAAAACACCAGTAGAAAAAGACAGTACTCCACCCCAAACAGATTCCAAAACAACCGCAGACGCCGACCTAAACTATCACGAACCAAATACCCCACTCTCGAACCCAAACTGGGTATGGACACACACACCTGAAGGGCCCCGCATCCAGTGAAGAGTTCACGAAGAGTTGGGCCGGGTGGAGTCAGCCATGCCACCTGGGAACTTTCAGGCACTTCCATTCACTGACTCAGGACAACAGTAGACCTGACCGCCCAGGCCACCACTGCTGATACAAATGAACTACACAGGTCAGGTCGCATCCACCAACACCCCACCTGCGTGACAATGTGCTATAAGTCTTCAAGGATTGGCTGAGTGCCATTCCAGAGGGGAGGGGTGTTAAATATATAAATAGAGAGTGAAGCCTGGAGCATAGGCTTCACTCAGGTCTGTGGTTAGCCGGACATTAGCATACCCACCACTCATTGGCCCACTTGAGTGGCAGGAAATTAAAGCAATGTCAATGGATAGGCTGTTGGACAGTTCCCTTTAAAAGAGAGCGCTGCCGGCTAGCCTAGCAGAAGTTTTCTGAGCCGTAAATAAAGAGCTGAAATCACTTGCTGGAGTCCTGCTTCTTCATTTAACCCCACACTTAACACCCACCCCACTCTGGGGCAAGCCAGAGGTGGTATTTGCCAGTTCTACAAACTCTCAAAATTTCCGCTACCGGTTCTCCAGAATCTGCTGAATAGCACCCCAGTTTGGGATGCTGGAGAAGTTACTCTAGTAAGGTTCATGTATGATGGATACCGGAATTATATTTTATAATCTGTAGACCTATCCGAATTAATAAAAGAAGTTCTGAACATTTGGCCCTGTCCTTTTCAATGGTGTCTCAATACCATCAGGCACATCTCCTGAGGCCTCCAAGAGGTCAGAAAGAAGACTTGTAACCTTGGCTGAAATGGGTTAACTATCCCTGCTATTTCTGATTTATAGACATGTTTAGACTTCAGGAAGCACATTGTGGGCACTTAACCAACTGACTGTCTGGTGGGTGTAAGGAGTCTCAAAACAGTCTCCCCTTCTTTGCTGTAATTCCTTGCTGTAAATTTAATAAATTTAAAATGATCCTGACCTGTTTGTCTTGTTCAGCTGCAGCTACATGAAGATTATCTTTCTAGGGTTTCAGAGAAGAATGTGCATTAGAGTCTGAGCACATTGTGCTATGCAAAGCACATTGACTTAACTAGATCCACATTCCTCGTTCTGAAATATTAACAAGTACACAACTTTCCTCCATAACATCTAAGTCTAATGTGAAGGGCAGGCTTAGTTGAGAAAGCCCCTAATGATTGTAGTAAGACAGGTCTTCTACAAAAATATAGGAAGTTGTCTTATGATGAATCAGGCTATTGATTCACTGAACTCAAGTCTGTTGACACCAGACACCATAAGAAGTGGCTTATCTGTAGCCCTTTGCTCAATCTGAAACATCCATGGCAAGGGAACAATCCAGACATCTAATAAGAGCTACTGTTTCTATCCTGCTGGCCTCCAAAGCCTACTTCTTGAGAGAAAGGATAGTGTGTGAATGTGTATGTAAGAGAGGAAGGGAGGGGGATTGGGTTCAGCCCCTTCTGATATATACTCCATGCAATAATTGGCAATAGATTACATCAGAAAGAACTTGGCATTTGGAAAAATAGAAAGACTACAGCATAAAGGGGTGAAGCTAGAGGCAATGATCTGTAGATTTCAATATTTTCATTCAAGGCTTTGATCTTCCTCCCAAATTAGATACAGTCTGCCCCTAAGTGTTCTCCAGATGTTTTGATTTCAACTTCCATTTTAGGTAAGAGTTCTGGGGACCAAAGAATTCAAAGCATATATCAGACTCTTGATTGGAGAAGGTCCACATTGTTTCTTGTGCTCTCCCATTAAGCATAGCAACCTGGGTCCACTTATATAGCCGATCTACAGATAACGTAATAAATAATACAGACAGAATGGTTATCTTTTTAAAATATCGATTCATTGCCTTTCAGACCAAATCCTTCCCAAGGTGGATTGCTTTAGAACAATAAACACATAGAACATCAGGAAGAAAAAAAATTGATACAGCCACAATCCAAAACAAAAAATGATTAAACTTTGAAAGAAAACTATACATACTGTCTAAGCATCTTTCTTGGCCCCTGGAGGAAGAAGGTAGGGAGGAAAAAGGATGTTTGGGTGCATGGAGAGAGGAGAAAAATATTTGAAATTAGAAGTGGTATAGCCCACCTCGGTGAAGAAAAAAAACACAATATATGAGTTAACCATTCCAGTGACAGCAAGGATTTTATTTTTTTAAAAAAGGGACATCTTAATCAAAAGTATAATCTGTATAGAAGGAAAATATTAAGCCACAATGCTTGATGCTGCATGCCACTCATCACCCATAGTCAGAAATTAAACTACTCTACTTCCCATATGGATATCAAGATGTACCTGTGGTATTCCTTCTAGTATCGGTGTTAAAGACACAGCAGCTTTGACATAAAAGAAGCAGCCAATTCCAAAACAAAAACATGGGACAAGGAGACTGCCAGTTGGGATTTCAAGTATCCTACAAATCCCTGAAATTTCAGCTCAGCCCAGAAAGGATACCCATATTGAAAGCTCAGAATGAAAGGGAAGGCAAAGGAATTTTAGCCCTCCTCCCCCCAATGACCTAGTAGGGCATTGCTTCCTTCTCAATATTTTATGATCTTTTACCAGCTCAGTCTCATTTGCAGCCTCATCAGTATGAATTAATCTCTCTCCTTTTCTTTCTTCCCCTTCCATTTCCTCAGCAGGACTCCTAAACCATCAGAGTCAGGGGTGAAATTCAACTGGTTCAGACCGGATCGCACATACGGTAGCGGCAATATTAAATGGTTTGCAGAACCGGTAAAAACCACCCCTGGTTGGCCCCGTCTACCCCCACCTACTGCCTGCTCTCCTTGCACTGAAAAAGAGACAGCGGATGCAGGCTTCTTGCAGCAAAAATTACCAGAGTCACTCTGCGCTGCCACCCTGTTCCATGCAATACACAGGCTGATCTTTAAGTCTCAGGTTTTTTTAAAAAATCCCCCATTTGGTCAGTTAAACCCCCAAAGGTACTGCGCTTTAGCATGTTCCCTCCCCCTACTCTTCCCGTCAAGTGCACTTTCAGGATGATTTGTGTGAGAAATTGCAATGCTTTCATCCTCTCCTATGTATCCTTTGGTATATTTTAGTTTTAAACCCACCTACATCAAGCCTTCTTTGAAACACACATGTTTCTTAATGTTCGCTCCTCTTTTCATATGAAAGAAAGACAGATAAGAGAGATAAGATGGTTCTAGATATCCCCTCGAAGTGCTATCGATACACCACACAGTAGAACTTACTGTATCGAATCGAGTTGACCTTTTCCTTCTCAAGTGCAATGAATGTGTTTTGTTGCAGCCATTTTTGGGAGGGGAATTAATTTCCTCAACAGATTAAGTGGGGGGGGGGCTTTTTGAAGAAAAGAGCAACAGATTTCATGAATCATTAAAAGCTTGTCTAAATTGAAATTTTTAAAAAACTTGAAAATATAGAGCGTTTCATTCTCCCACATGAGCTCATTCTCTTACACACACTGCATAAATCAAGCTGCCTTTACTGCACTACTGAACAGCAGAATCAGAACTGAGAGAAGCGAGACTGTGAAGGAAGCCTAGACTCCCGTACCTGAAAGGGACTTTTCTTTGTTCCCAATTTCCTTTTGTCTCCTGTCCAATTAGAGGCAGGCTTTTATGAAACAGAGCCAGAGACGTTTTCTACAGTTTAATTAATATCCAGAAAAACAATGACTATTTTAAATGAAAGAAACTAAACAAAGAAATGTCAGAGTTTAGGCAGTGTAACTAGTATTTTGAGATAAACCCAGGAGCAAAACACAGCACACAGCACACAGAGCCTTTAGATAAATAACTGATAACTAAATGATTAGCGAAATAATTTAATCAGATCAAAAACAGCTCAATATAGTTAACTAAATATTAGAGGGGGGGAAATCAGCCTTAGCAACTGAAGTACTGAAATTTCTTTAATTATCACTCTTCCCCCCACTCCCTGTCTACTAATGCTGGCGCAGCTACAAGTTATGCATCTGAAACATTGCTCCCGATAAGTGACTACTCCCAAGATAAGAGGTGAAATGAGCACCCCAGGTTTGCAAACCGTCTGTTGCAAGAGGGAAGAGGGGATTGACCCCTTTCTCATCCTTTCCTTGAATTTGGTGCCATCAGGAATTCGACATGAGGAGGATGACTTCGTGGTGGGTTTTTAAATGCCCCTTTTCTCTTTCTCTCCAGTGAAACATTCTGTGGCATTCAAATTAGTATTTTCTTTATTGGTTCATGGCAGTTCTGTGGTATATATCAGTGGTGAAATTCAAAAATTTTCCCTATCGGTTCTGTGGGCATGTCTTGGTGGGCACGTCTTGGTGATCATGTGACCAGGTGGGTGTGGCTGCACAACTGACTCACACACAATGTAAAAGCAGCTGGACTTCACACAAAATGCCTCCTGCAACAAGCAGGAACCTCACAGAGAGCTCAAAAACCAACTATCACACTTTACACAAAAATAACAAAAGCTGCTTTTGCATTGTGACTCACACACAATGCAAAAGCAGCTGGACTTCACACAAAATGGCCCCTGCAACAAGCAGAAACCTCATAGACAATCAGGCACGGATGATTGTCTCACAGCTGATTGGTAGTAAAAAAAATGCTTAAAAGTAAAAAGAAGAAGTTCCCATGATTACCCGGCACAGCTAATTGTTGCACAGCTGATCGTCAAGTTCCTATGGCACAGCGGCAGCAGGCAAAAATGTGCATGTGCGTGGCTGGCACATGGAACACGGCAGCGGCAATGTGTTCAAGAAGCAGAGCAGTTCTGGTAATTTTCGCTGCAATGTGACTGAGTGGGCGTGGCCATGAGTGACATTGAATTGGCCACACCCATTCAGTCACACAACCCACCACCACCAAGCCACGCCCACAAAACCAGTAGGGAAAAAATTTGAATTTCACCCCTGATTCAGAGTCCAAAGGGTATCAATTGTCCCACATCCAGGCCAAACTACAGAGGAATACAAGGCTAAGGGCAGGAGGGCATAGTGTGATGGACCATTGCTGGCTTAGGCAGGGAGATATGTCTGGGAGGAGGAAAAGGAGAGGAAGATGAGAAAACAGCCTTTCTCTAAACACAGGTAAAGAGACACAGATTGAAGCCAATTTCAAGCCTATTCGGACACCTAAGTCATGGAGAAGACTGTCATTCCAGTAGGCCACTCCTCCTATATCATTCTCAGCAAACTAAACCATCCCAAATTAACAAAGCATAAAATTCCTATAATTGCCTATTATGCTAGGCCTAAACAACTGGCCTACATAATAAGGTGACCAGACGTCCCGCTTTTGGCGGGACAGTCCCGATTTTTAGCAATTTGTCCCACGTCCCGCGGCGTTTCAAAAAAGTCCCAATTTTTCATTCTGCCTCCTCAGTCCCGCTGCCTCTTGAGCCCCAGCTGATGGCTAGAAGAAAAAAAAACTGTTTAAACTCTTGCCCGGGGCTTCAAAGGGCCGCCCTACAGGCAATCAGTGTAAAGAGTTTTTTTTTCCCCTAGCTAAGCTGCAGAAAGGAAACCGAAACCAGGATCTTTGGTGGAACGTGACAAAATGAAGCAGAGAGAGATTTATTTTTATTTTTATTTTTCCTCCCCAAAAAAGGTAGGTGAAAAACTGCAAACAATGGGAAATTTAGGAGGAGAGTTCAAGATTTTAAAACACAAAAGAAAAAAAAGCTGTATTTAACTAGGGAATTGTAATAATTGAGATACTATTAATTGTATATTGTGTTGAAAGCAGAAATGGTTAAGTTGTGGTTCAGAGGAATATATGGGGGAAATTATTTGGTTTATTATTATTGGTAAATATAATTAATTGATTTGTAAGAAATTGGATTGCATGGAAATAATAGGAATATTCATGTTCATATTGATTAATATACAAAAAAGATAGTTTTATAACTAATTGATTTATATTAAAATGTTGAATTTGTATTAAACAACTGTATTACATAACTACATAATTAACCAATGTGAGGATGGATATCAAAATAGATGACAATGGGAAGGGGTATAATATAGAATAGAAGGGAAAAATTGAATTTGATTAAGATTAGAGATGAGGATGAAGGGTAATATTGGTTTTTTTAAAAAAATAGATGAGGAATAAATATGGCAAAAAGGAAATATAGAAATTGTAAATTTAATTGAAGTGACTAAACACTGTTTAAATTTGTGAACTGGCCAAATACTCTGTTCAAAGAAAATAAATTGTATGTTTGTATGTGTGTTTCTAATTACTGCTATTTATTCATATTTGTTCTCTTTTATTCTTTAAAGTTTAACCATTCATTCTTTATCTTAATATCTTTATATTTGTTTGGGATTGGCTTTCTTCCCTTTCATCTTTTTTATTGTACAGCAATCTTTCTCCTCAAACCTACCACCTCTCTCTTTTCTTTCCTTCTTACTTTCTCTTCCCCCCCTCTTCTTCTCCTCCCTATTTCCTCTTCCTTTCTCCTTCTCCTCCTCTCTTCCTCCCCCTCTTACCTTCACTCCTACTCTAATTTCCCTTCCCTTCCTTCATCCCTCTCTATTGCTGTATCCTTTTATGCATATGGACTACTCAGAGGGTTGAAAAAGTTATTTTTGACTGGTCCTCGCACTTTTGACCAGTCCTCGAACTTACAACTGTCTTCACATTTTACGTTTTTTGCTCTATCTTATCACCATGGTGAAGAGAAGCAGTTGTGAAATGAGTGACATGGTTGTTAAGGATGCTGCATGGGCATAAATGTGAGGATGATCATAAGTGTGAGGACCAGTCAAAAGTGCGAGGACCTGTCAGAAATGATTTTTTCAGCCCTCTGGTTAGTCCTTTTGTGCATATGGACTACTTAGAGGGCTGAAAAAGTTATTTTTGACTGGTCCTCACACTTTTGACTGGTTCTCACACTTATGACCATCCTCACATTTATGCCCATGCAGCATCCTTAACAACCATGTCACTCATTTCACAACTGCTTCTCTTCACCATGATGACAAGATAGGGCAAAAATGTAAAATGTGAGGACAGTCGTAAGTTCGAGGACTGGTCAAAAGTGCGAGGACCAATCAAAAATAACTTTTTCAGCCCTCTGAGTAGTCCATATGCACAAAAGGACTAACCAGAGGGCTGAAAAAAGTCATTTCTGACAGGTCCTCGCACTTTTGACTGGTCCTCACACTTATGACCATCCTCACATTTATGCCCATGCAGCATTCTTAACAACCATGTCACTCATTTCACAACTGCTTCTCTTCACCATGATGACAAGATAGGGCAAAAATGTAAAATGTGAAGACAGTCGTAAATTCGAGGACTGGTCAAAAGTGCGAGGACCAGTCAAAAATAACATTTTCAGCCCTCTGAGTAGTCCATATGCATAAAAGGATACAGCAATAGAGAGGGATGAAGGAAGGGAAGGGAAATTAGAGTAGGAGTGAAGGTAAGAGGGGGAGGAAGAGAGGAGGAGAAGGAGAAAGGAAGAGGAAGTAGGGAGGAGAAGAAGAGGGGGGGGAAGAGAAAGTAAGAAGGAAAGAAAAGAGAGAGGTGGTAGGTTTGAGGAGAAAGATTGCTGTACAATAAAAAAGATGAAAGGGAAGAAAGCCAATCCCAAACAAATATAAAGATATTAAGATAAAGAATGAATGGTTAAACTTTAAAGAATAAAAGAGAACAAATATGAATAAATAGACATGGTTGTTAAGAATGCTGCATGGGGATAAATGTGAGGATGGTCATAAGTGTGAGGACCAGTCAAAAGTGCGAGGACCTGTCAGAAATGATTTTTTCAGCCCTCTGGTTAGTCCTTTTGTGCATATGGACTACTTAGAGGGCTGAAAAAGTTATTTTTGATTGGTCCTCGCACTTTTGACCAGTCCTCGAACTTACGACTGTCCTCACATTTTACATTTTTGCCCTATCTTGTCATCATGGTGAAGAGAAGCAGTTGTGAAATGAGTGACATGGTTGTTAAGAATACTGCACGGGCATAAATGTGAGGATGGTCATAAGTGTGAGGACCAGTCAAAAGTGTGAGGACCTGTCAGAAATGACTTTTTTCAGCCCTCTGAGTAGTCCCTATACACATAGCCATGGCCACCCGGTCACATGACCAGCTAGCCACACCTACCCAGTCACATGGCCTCCAAGCCACGCCCACACAATAAGTCACGCCCACAATGGTGTCCTTCTTACCAATGTTAAAATCTGTTCACCTTACCCTATACACATAGCCATGGCCACCCGGTCACATGACCTGCTAGCCACGCCCACCCAGTCACGTGACCAGCTAGCCACACCCACCCAGTCACGTGACCAGCTAGCCACACCCACAAAATAAGCCACGCCCACAATGTCCCTCTTTACCAACGTTAAAATCTGGTCACCTTACTACATAAACATTTAGAGTGATGACTTGATTCAGACAATGTGCTAAAATTATGGCTACAGAAGCTTGTATTTAGCTTTACAATGTGATTCCCTGTTACATAGCTGACTGATAATAATCAGGTATTTAAGCAACTGGATACACACATCAATTTTATACAACCTCTGGCTCCTTCCTGAGCTGAAAATTTTACTCCCTTCCACTTTTGTGACAGTAGTATACTATTGTCTAAGGTGACCAGACATCCCGCTTTTGGCGGGACAGTCCTGATTTTTAGCAATTTGTCCCACGTCCCGTGGCGTTTTAAAAAAGTCCCGATTTTTCATTCTGCCTCCTGAGTCCCGGCTGCCTCCTGAGTCCCAGCTGATGGCTAGAGGGAAAAAAACCTGTTTAAACTCTTACTGCGGGGCTTCAAAGGGCCGCACTACAGGTGATCAGTGTAAAGAGTTCCTGGAGCAGATTTTTTTTTCCCCTAGCTATGCTGAAAACAAAGGCGAAAGCGAAAGCAGGGTCTTTGCTGCAACGTGACAAAATGAGGCAGAGAGAGATTTCTTTTTCTTTTTCCTCACCCAAAAAGGTAGGTGCAAAACTGCAAACAATGGGAAATTTAGGAGGAAAGTTCAAGATTTTAAAACACAAAAGAAAAAAAGCTCTATTTAACTAGGGAATTGTAATAATTGAGATATTATTAATTGTATATTAGCAGAAATGGTTAAATTGTGGTTTGGAGGAATATATGGGGGAATTATTTGGTTTATTATTATTGGTAAATATAATTAATTGATTTGTAAGAAATTGGATTGCATGGAAATAATTGGAATATTCATGTTCATATTGATTAATATACAAAAAAGATAATTATATAACTAATTGATTTATATTAAAATGTTGAATTTGTATTAAACAACTGTATTACATAATTAACCAATGTGAGGATGGATATAAAAATAGATGACAATGGGAAGGGGTATAATATAGAATAGAAGGGAAAAATTGAATTTGATTAAGATTAGAGATGAGGATGAAGGGTAATATTGGTTTTTTTTTAAAAATAGATGAGGAATAAATATAACAAAAAGGAAATATAGAAATAGAAAATTTAATTGAAATAACTAAACACTATTTAAATTTGTGAACCAGCCAAATATTCTGTTCAAAGAAAATACATTGTATGTTTGTATGTGTGTTTCTAATTATTGCTATTTATTCATATTTGTTCTCTTTTATTCTTTAAAGTTTAACCATTCATTCTTTATCTTAATATCTTTATATTTGTTTAGGGTTGGCTTTCTTCCCTTTCATCTTTTTTATTGTACAGCAATCTTTCTCCTCAAATCTACCACCTCTCTCTTTTCTTTCCTTCTTACTTTCTCTTCCCCCCACCCTCTTCTTCTCCTCCCTACTTCCTCTTCCTTTCTCCTTCTCCTCCTCTCTTCCTCCCTCTCTTACCCTCCCTCCTACTCTAATTTCCCTTCCCTTCCTTCATCCCTCTCTATTGCTGTATCCTTTTATGCATATGGACTACTCAGAGGGCTGCAAAAGTTATTTTTGACTGGTCCTCACACTTTTGACCAGTCCTCAAACTTACGACTGTCCTCACATTTTACATTTTTGCCCTATCTTGTCATCATGGTGAAGAGAAGCAGTTGTGAAATGAGTGACATGGTTGTTAATAATGCTGCACGGGCATAAATGTGAGGATGGTCATAAGTGTGAGGACCAGTCAAAAGTGCGAGGACCTGTCAGAAATGACTTTTTTCAGCCCTCTGAGTAGTCCCTATACACATAGCCATCGCACCAGGTAACCACGCCCACCCAGTCACATGACCTCCAAGCCACGCCCACAAAATAAGCCACACCCACAATGGTGTCCCTCTTTACCAATGTTAAAATCTGGTCCATCTGGTCCATTGTCCATACCTACAGCAGCCCTCTGGATCTGACAAATTTAGATGTATGAAAGTGAGCTGACATGATTAATATAAAAAACTTTTGATGATTCATCCATGATTTATTCCATTTATGTAAGTCATGGTTTAAAGTTTTTCCAGAAAAGACTGATTATGCAATTGCCTTGTTTCATTTATAGATTTATAGATGTCACAAAGAATATAAACATTCTATCTTTCTTTAAGCAGTGTGTCGTCTGTCCAACATCCTTCACCATTTGCAACATCATTCACATTCATATTAATATTGTTTCTCTAAACTTAAAATTATAATATATTAAACAATTAAACATTCTAAAGCTCTTCATTTTCTTCTTAATGTCTTCTAGTGATAATACCATATTAACATTAAACATCATTATTCTCATCATACGTAAAAATAATTTTCATCTTATTTATATCTCTATCTTAATATATTTTCTATTATTCCTTACACTTCTTCATTTCCAAACTCCTTTTTTATTCTCTAACCATTGATAAAATACTTCCCATATCATATGATATTCACTTTGTTTTTTTCCTTAATTGCTAATGTTAATCTGTTCATTTCTGCACATTCTAATATTTTCCTAATCACCTTCTCATCAATGGGGATCTCTTCAATTTTCCAGTGTTGTGCAGAAGAGTAAAGAAGATCCACCAAAAGCTGCTCGAAGTGACTCAGGTTTTGCTCACTAATTTGACAAAATTGGCAAATTGCAATATACTTTTTAAAAGCCGGTATATAGAAAGGTGCTTGAAATAAGTCAATCTTCCATCATTGGAAGAATTATCTCCATAATACTATAATTACTACAAGGATGGCAGCACTATAAATACTTCACACTTCAGCTTCAGCTTCACAATCAGCAAGCTAATATAGTCAGATATTAGCTTGCTGTTTGGGGTGGACAATAATCAAAAGGGAAGGCATAGATTTTACGTCTTTCCTTTACACTGACAAGCAACAGCTCTCCTGAGGCTTCAGGGAGGGCTTCATCTTTCCCAGCCTAACTAGGAATTGACAAAGATCAATATTTTTTTTGTATGCAAAGCAAGTCCTCTGTCAGTGAACTATGGCTCTTTCATCCAAACCCACTTAGGGGAGGTATAGATACCATAATACTGTTATGCCGTAACACTCACTTCTTAAAAATCATTTGGGGTGGAGGGGAGATGGTTCTTATTTATTATAAGTGACAAAGTTGTTGAGAAGCTGAATAAACTGTGATATGTCCAACATTGTCTGCCCTGGATGTTCATTAGTAACAATGTCTTGAGGACAGGGGAAAAAATCCCTAAATCATAGTTTATAAATGCTTTCACTGCTTCTTCCTGCTATTACCCCTGCCTAACTTTCACAATAGCCAAAAGCAGATTTAGTGATATATTGAATAAACTGAAATAATTTCTCAGTTAAACCTCATTCATTTCAAAATTTTGATGCAGCTCCAATATAATCTTATCAGTCAAATCTCTTGGTAGCATATGGTCCTTCAGCCTCAAGGTCTGCACTTATAGCATTAGAGATGCAAACATTGGGATGGGGGTGGGGGAGTCTATTATATATCAGTTCATATCCAGCTTCTAAAAACACCCAATTCCTGGGAAGCTCATATACAGTGCCATATTCCCTAACCACAATATTCGGAAGTACTGTTGCATATGTAGCTAAAACACCATCACTCGCACACAAGAGGGAGCATCTGGTAGGCACAGGGAGGAAACACTTCAAAGGGTTGGGTAGGTGGGAAAGAATCCCTAAGAAATAGATTATGCCACACATGTCACTAAACACATTGGGTGTTCTGATTTGCAGGAGGGGAAATAAGCAACACTGGAAATCATATGAAAGAACAAATATAACAGTATATTTAGAACAAATACTCTTGGTGCAACATAATTCCATTTCCCAAATGAGACTCCTAGGAACCTTCAACAAGATTGGATGTTAAGACAGCCTTCCTCAGTCTGGCACCCATCCAGATACATTGGCCCACAATTTGCATTCTCAGCCTATTGAGCAAGTCTAGCAATTATTCCAGTGCTTTCTCCCCCACCCTATAACCAGCTGATTGCTAAAGTTCAGGAAAAAAAACACACAATCAGTAAGAATGACATTCAACCAGGAAGATATTTCAGGCTTTTGGAGAAAGGCAGAAAGATAGAAGGCAGTTAAAAAATGTGGACTGGCTATCATGACAATTGTTGGGCATGATAGGAACGAAGGAGAAATCTGAAGTTGTGAGGAAAGGGCATTTGCTGATAGGATTGGAAGGAATGGCTGCTGCACACCTGACTGCCCTAATTAGCCACCAGCTCGATGAATAAGAGCCTAGCTAAAAATATGCACAGAAAGGGAGAAGAAGAAAAGCAAAGACGAGTTGCTCTTTGAGAGAGCTGAAGGAATGGGGAGGGGGAAGAATGGGAGGAGGGAGAACCCAATAGGTGAATGTCTGTAAGAAACCTACTGAAACCACCCACTCCCATATTCTCTTTAGGTTTTACCAACTCCTCCCTTGTTGATGATATTTCCCATTTTTCACCTCTGCTCACACAAATCCTTTTATATCATCCGTTCTTCAGACACTGTGCACATATTTAAGTATCCAAAACATTTAATAGCCTCCCTGCCCTTATATTTTGGAAGCAGGACATTTTGAAGACAGAGCACAGAAGAGATACATGAGTGCATTTCCACCATTATTTTTTTTTTTTTGCAAGCAAAAAGCAAGGGAATTGGGTGGAGAACCTTTCTGAATCTTGTATTATCTACAGATCTGGCAGTGAACAGGCCAAAAGTGAAGGTCATGAGCTGTGAAAGCTCACCTTAATTAGGAACGTATTAAAGAAGAAACTATTCTTGCACATCCTATGAATGATCATCAGTGCTACTTCTATGTGCCTAGATAATGATAAGGCTGCAGTTATACCAAATTTCTCCAGAGTTTGTGTTTCACAGTGAAAGCACATTGTAAGTCTTGTCCAGCAGGTTATATTGCTCTCCTGATCTTGTTCATAACTCAATATTTATGAATATACATGCAGCTAAGTGCTTATATATGGAACAATAATTCAGAATCCTTTCTACTACATTTCTTAACCTCAAAATATCATCTGTGCTTTCTCAGGAATAAAATAGTGATGTTTCCATGGGCACTAACCACAGACAATTTCAGGAGTACAAACCAAACTTTATTTTTAACTAATGGGAAATATCTTCTGTAAATATGTGGGACTTACTGCAGCCATGTGGGTGTGTCTGGGTAGGCATGGCCATCTGAGCTCTTCCAGGTGAGTGGGTGGGTGTGGCCAGGTTGACGCGGAGGTTTAGATAGTTTGCATACCACTTACAATCTACCAATTAGAATTGTGCTCTCTCTTTAATTAAACACTTTAGCTTGTCAGAATAGTGCCTGAACATTTGCTTCATATTTTTGAGTTATGTAAGAATTAGAAGCTGTCGGAAGGAATTCCCCAGTTCGTTTCCTGGCTGGGAGCTGTCACTGACATTTGAAGAAAAAATTATACAGAAGCGAGCTGCCTGAAAGCAGGGATCTTTAATTCAGGAAGGCAAGAAAGGTAGAGACACAGCTCGAGCATTCCTGGGTTTGTAGACAAATTGTACAGGTACTGATTACATTTTATTCCTTTGAAGCTTTTGTATAGGCTAAGGATTATAAGAGTTTCTTTATTTACGGTGATTGCTCTGATTTTGGTTTTCCTGTCTTTTTGGTCTTGCTTGGTCTCCTGGGTTCTTCCTGTCCTGGGATTAATCTTGTCAAAAGGAAGAAGGGAAATTTGTATGGGTAATTGTGAGTAAATGTTTGTTTTTTGTATTGGGAATCTATGCTTTTGTCATTTCTAATGATCGCATCTGGCAGTTTTCCGGGGTTTTCCGTCTATTTTGTTATTCTTAATCTTGTACTATGTTTTCTTTTGTGATTAAGTGTAACGTCTTTTGGCAACATGTCTGGTTCTTCTAAGATTATGGCTTCATCTCTTTGAATGAAAATTCAAAATTCAAATGGAATTGAGGTTTAAAGGGATCTTGTTTTACTTCCTTCACTGTTCTGATTTTGTCAATTTTTGGTTATATTTCCAAAAATTTTGGGCTGGAGCAAATAATTGGTGTTAATTATTTCGCCCCCAGCACAATCTAATGTCAGAGTATACTTTGTATTCATGGTCAATTTGAACCATCATCAGAACCAATTGTTTTCCATTTGTGATTTGTTTTGAGGTAGTGGGGCAACAGTTTTTAAGGCAAGTGAGACATGGGGGAATAGAGTGACAGAGACAACACAGGGGAAGTCCAAGGACTCTGACTGCTACTATGCCTATAATGAGGACTTTCAACCAATGTAAGTCTGGTAGCCAAGAAAAGACAGGACAGGACAGATCTAGGGAGGGTTGGCTATGTCCAATGTTTTGTGCTAGCTCTTTGAGGTGTTTAATGCCTTTTTCTAGGAGTTTATGAGTTTTCTTTCAATTCAAAGTAACACATCCCCTTGAACTCTTCAAAGTCATGGTTGTGTCTTAATAAGAGGTAATCTATGGCTGCCCTGTTCTCCAGGGTTGCTTGCCTTACTTGCCTCAATTCTTTATTCAGGTCATCTAGAGCATGGGAGGTCGAATTCAAACTTTTTGCTAGGGTACATGCCAGGCTATTCAGGTTTCTAGAGTTTTGTGTTGCAAGCCCTGGCATTCCCACTAGTGATACTGCTAATGCTATATACTCAGCTTTTGTGAGTAGAGAGTCTTTGGAGTCGCAGTCTGAGTCCAAGATGTGAAAAGCTCTCTTGTGTCATCTCTGTAATGATAGCATCAATATGGCTAATCAGCCTAAGGTATAAGGTCCCCCTGTGGAATTAGCTGGGAGGTAGGAGTCAACGCTTAATCCACAGAGTATAAACCAACTAGGAGGGAGTTTTATGTAGCTGTAACAGAATGGAATGTTTTCTGTGTGGTTGCATGTACAGTCTGTGTGGCTTAGGTTGGTGCATTCCTGGACCTTTGGGAAGGAGCATCCACTGAGGTTAAAACATAAAGCTGTGTAAGTGGTTGCAATAACTTGGAGTATGTACATGGTGTGGTCTTTCATGTCAGAGGGGGGGTCCCCAGTTGAATATACTAGAGTATGAATTTGCCAATTGAAAAAACTTGAGTCTAGTGTGATTGAAGATAGCTTGTGGTGCTGAAGCTACTCCCTTTAAACATGTGAAGATATCTGTTATGGATTTTCCTCCAGCTAGGCAAAAGTCTGTATTGTTGAGAACTTCAGTAGCTAAGTACTCCCAAATATTCCCTTTGTCTGGAAAAAGGCTAAGTTCTAAGAAAGGTGTTACATAGGTTGCAAGCATAAAGGTAAAAATAGTTTTACAAAGTACAATCCCCATTGTTTTCTCCCTCCCCATCTTGTGAAATATTAAAGAAAGTTTCTAGGGTCCACTGTTCAGTTTCTGGGTTCCTTCTCAGTTTCAATGGTGGCACTTGAGAAAGTAAAGTTGGAGATGGGCTGTGATCCACCACAGCAGGTTTCCCATGTGTCCAGTGGATCCAGGAGTCTCTTTCTGCAACCTTGATGGCTGTCTGCGTGGTTAGCAAGACTTGATAGGGTCCTTTCCATCTGGATTACAGCAGTGAGGTTCTGGTGAAGAATTTGATCCACACCAATCTCCTGGTTCAAAGGGATGCAGAGCCTCCTCCAGGGGCAGTGTCTGTGTCAGGGCACTCTGCATCCACAGGATCTGTAGTCTTTTGTGTAGGGCTGTCAGATAAGAAGAGAGAACCATATCTCCCCTATCTAAACTGAGGGATTGTGGGTCTAGGCCTTGTAGTGTGTCAGGGGGATGACCAAATAGGATTTCAAAAGGGAAGATTCCCATATCTCATCAGGGTCTAGTTCTAATGTAAAAGAGTGCAATTGGTAGCACCTGTGGCCATGAGAGATGTGTCTCTTGGCAGAGTTTGCCCAGTAAGGTTTTCATCTCTTTGTTCGCTCTCTCCGTACCCCTAGAAGAAGTTGGGGAATATGGCGCGTGGAAGTTCTGGGTGATGTCAAGAGCTTGAAATATGTGGGTGAGGACTTGAGCTATGAAATGTTTGCCCCTATCCATGGCCAGAACACTTGGCACTCTAAATCTGAGCACAATATCTTTAAGGAGATGTCTGGCTGTTTCAAGGGCTTTTGCATGGCGGCATGGGAAGGCCTCCACCCAGTGAGTTAGTTGGTCCCTGCATACAAGAACATATTGATACCCATTTGCCCTTGGTAGCTGTATGTAATCCATTTGTACTTTTTTAAAGGGCCTTTGTGCCCAGGGTTTTCCCCCTTCATGGATGGATTTTCTTGAGGTGGTGTTATTTGCCTGGCAGGTTTTACAGATGCTTGCCACCCTTGTTGCCTAGCTATAGGCTCCTAGTGCATACCATACCTTCCTCACAGCATCTACCATGGTTTGGGTCCCACAGTGACCCTTAGTGTGTACCTCTGACAAATTAATATAAGGAGGCGAAGTGGGGCTATGGGCCTGCCATCTGGGACCCTCCAAAATTCTTCTTTAAAGGCTGCCCCTAACTTATTTTCCCATTGTTTGGCCTCTCCATTGTCCAGAAATTCTTTGTAAGGTACTTCAGGGTTGATTGTTAATGCTGGTGCCATGAGGTTGTGAGGGAGAGGTTTTGTTGCTACCCATTTGGCTGTACTGGTTTTACTTGGTTACTGTGGAGTCATCCTTTTGTTGAGCTCTACAGTGGATGACTGCCAAGGCTTTTGGTTGAATGGCTTCTAATAATTGAGCTACTAGTTTTGCGTGTGCAATTTGATGTCCAGCTGATGTTAAAAAACCCTGCTGTTTCCACAAGGCTCCTGTTGCATGGCAAACCCCAAAAGTGTATCTGGAATTGGTCTACTAAGATGTTAGTAGACTGGTTCCCCGCAGCTTGGCAGGCTTTTGTTAAATCCATAAACTCTGACGTTTGAGCGCTATGCGAGAGAGGGAGGGGGGATGCCCAGACGACCTCATGGAAGATTACAGTAGCTCCTGCAACTCTCTTGCCTTCATGCATGTAAGAGGATCTGTCAGTAAAAAGTTCTATGTCCAGGTTTTTCAGCAGGGCGTCTGTCAAATCATGTCAGGGCAGTTCGGCATTGTGAACTAGATGAAGGCAGTCATGAAGATTTTCTGTTCTGTGGGAAGTAGTGTGACTGGATTTAAGGTAGTGCATCTTTCAAATGTGATGTGGTCTGATGTGAATAGTTTAGCCTCGTATTGAGCCAGATGCTGCTGAGTGAAAGCTTGAGTCTGGGATTTTAAAAGGATTGCAAAAACCTCATGCGGAACTTTCAAAAGTAATGGATGTCCTAGTACTAAATCCTTAGATCTTTTTACAATTTCCACCGTCTTTTTGTCTTTCAATTCTCATTTTCCTGTATCTTTCCCTCTCTTTTCCATTTCCTTACGTTCCTGCTCCTTTTCCTCTTTGATCGTAGACAAAGTTCGCTATTCTGCACAACTCACATATTTCCAAAGCGAACCAGTTTGACCCGATCCACTGGAAATTGTCGCAGATGTCACCAGCTGATTGGTCGACACAAGCAGAGGCAAGAATTTTTTGGTCTTTTGGGCAGCTGAGGTCTAGATGGATATATGTTATTGCTGCCTCAGAGAGATGGACCTAATATGCATCGGGGTTTTCTTTCTCTCTCTGGGTCGTTCTTTGAAACTCAGACCAATTTAAAGGCTCTTCCCCTATATCTTCCAAGGCTTCTAATAAATTTTCCTTTGCCCTAGTGTATATGTCCTAATAGTTGGTGTCATTGTAATCCCAACTGGGATATTCTAGTAGCCAGGCAACTCATACAGGAGCTCTTTGTCCTGGCGTGGGTATAGCTGGCCGTCTGGCTATCTCATCTGTTTTTTCAAATAATTTTAGCAGTTCGTCTTTGGTTAAAAAGATAGGTAATAGCTGGGTCATATCTCCCCAAAATGGATTATGGTTATCCACTATTGACTTTAATGTCCAGATTACTGTTTGGGGGTCAGACCTAAAGGTGGAGTTTCCCTTTTCCAAATTACTAGGTTAGATGCTGAGAATGGCATGTGTGTTAGAATGTATTCCAGCGGACTTCTTGTTCTTCCTGGAACTGGTTTGCTCAATAAGGGGGCAATGACTTTTGCCTCATATTTGTTTTCTAGAGAGGAAGGATTCTCTGTTGTGGCTGGCTCCTTTTTTCCTGTGAGATCTTTAGATCAGGACAATTCAGCCCAGCAGTACCAATAGGATTAGGGTTAGGGTTACTTTTAAGGTTTGAAAGTCAAAAGTATCATTTTCTGACCAAATCTGTTTCCCTGTGTCATCTCTCAGCAAAGCCCATTTCCTACATATGTTTTTTGCTATCTTCTTTTTCATCCCGGCCAAGACCGGCATCTGCCATTCATCCCAAACCCCAAGCAAATCTCCAAGGGGGGTTTCTATCAAGACCCTCAAGCTACAGCTTCCCATGTTCCCTCTCTGATATGGGGTTCACTTTGGCTTAGCTGTGTCATCAAGCTAATCAGTTTGCGGACAAAAAAAAACCTATCTGGGGGAGACTCTGGTTCCCTTACAGAGTATGTGCACTCCCCTCAAAGGGAACCCAAGCCAATGGTTTTCAGACTGAAGAAAAAAGAACAATCCAGGAGGACTTGCTGCCCCCTGGCATCAAGTACTGGCCCTCCTTCAAGTTTCCTAAAGTTCCCTAAAGTTCAGGGCTTTGCTTTCATAATTTACACAGGGTTTTCACTCCCCCCATACCTGCAGTTGTGTCCCACTCGACTTTTTACCTTTAAACAGAAGGTGCCACATCTGGCGACCCCCCTTGCTTTCCCTGTCCTGTTGGTCACGGCTCGGTGGAACTAGCAGTAGGGGTATGGCTAGAGGTCAACCAGACAGGTGGGATCCAGCTGCTATCGAGGGTGAAGCCCCCACCCCACACACATACACACACTTTTTCATTCCACTCAATTCTAGGGATTTTAATTTAAAGCGGTACTTACCTACTTTCAGGCAGCTGTTGAATGCAAGGCTCAAGGACCCCCTTTATTACCCGATGCCTCCCGGGCAGGGTCTTTTTTCCTCAGACAAATAAGTTCTGTGCTGGGTGTGTTGCAATCTCCGGGCCCCATTCTGTGGCTGGGTTGGCTGGGAGTCGCTCTGTGGTCGCCAATTGTCGGAAGGAATTCCCCAGTTCATTTCTTGGCTGAGACCTGTCACTGACATTTGAAGAAAGAATTAGGTATAAGTGAACCGCCTGAAAGCAGGGATCTTTAATTCAGGAAGACAAGAAGGCAGAGCTCGAGCATTCCTGGGTTTGCAGACAAATTGTACAGATATTAATTTACATTTTATTCCTTTGAAGCTTTTGTGTAGGTTAAGGATTATAAGAATTTATTTACAGCAATTGCTCTGATTTTGGTTTTCCTGTCTTTTTGGTCTAATCTTGCTTGGTCTCCTGGGTTCTTCCTATCCTGGGGTTAATCTTGTCAAAAGGAGGAATGGAAGTTTGTGTGAGAAATTGTGAGTAAATGTTTGTTTTTTGTATTGTCTGGAATCTATGCTTTTCTCATTTCTAATAATTGCTTCTGGCAGTTTTCTGGGGTTTTCCGTCTATTTTGTTATTCTTAATCTTGTACTATGTTTCCTTTTGTGATTAAGTGTAATGTCTTTTGGCAACATGTCTGGTCCTTCTAAGATTATGGCTTCGTCTCTTTGAATGAAAACTGTTGTCTGGTTCTGTGAGGTTTAAAGGGATCTTGTTTTACTTCCTTCACTGTTCTGATTTTGTTAATTTTTGGTTATATTTCCCTAAAACATGCTACAAAGCTAAATAGGGAAAAAAAGTTGTAAACTGGGCGCTAGGAAAAATTAGACTTTTTAAATTGGAGACTTGGCTTAGTAGTCACTTTAACATAATAATGAATCTGAGAATGGTGAAAAATATAATTTCAATCTAACAGTAGTTGTGCTAAAAAAGGAATATCCCCTTGTGGGGATTGCCATTTGCTGTGAACTTAACCAGCAATTGCTTTTTTTAAATAAGCAGTGAAAACTTCACCCCTGCCTGTTTATCATCCTAAAAGCTAGGAGGGATTGAAATTGTCTTCATGTCCAAACCAGCTGCTGTTTCAATGGCATTTTATTTCTTTTATTATAATTAAAAAATAATTATATCTTCTTCCTAAGTGTTGTAACACTGAATTGTAACCAAAAGTGTTTTCAGTGGGAGCAAATGAAGCGAATGAGTGCAATGCTCCCTTCCTCATTTTGTCTTCACTCCAATAGGACCATCACAATCTGAATGGTGCTCAGAAGGGATATCAACGAATGGAGCACAGCTGTACTACTGTGTTCTTTTGTGCATCTATCTGGGCTCTCCTCAGTCAAAGAACAAAATTGACTTTCATAGTGTGGAAATCTTTATAAAAAAACCTTCCCCCCTCCTTTTGAGGCAACTATTGTTATTGATTCATGAATATACAATAGCTGAGCAATGCAGCTGCATTGATTGACTGAATTGATGAAGTGCACCAAGCTAAAATGCCGCATGCAAGTATTGAAGAGCTCAATTAACCAAATGAGACTGCTGAATTTTGTGACTAATTCAATTACAATGAATTTAATCCCTTGAGCAATTTGCATTATTGGTTAGAGTTTACCATTTTAACTCAAAAGCCTGGAATGTATCATTCAAGGGGATGTCACTTCTCACATAATCAAGCAGAGGAAGTCCTCAGCTTACAACCTTAATTGTGACTAGACTTTCTGTTGTTAAATAAGAGAGTTACATCTGATTTTTATGATCTTTGTTGCCATGGTTGTTAAGCAATCATTCCAGTTGTTAAGTGAATCATGCAGTTGTTAAGCAAATCTGGCTTTTTCCTGACTCGCTGCTCAGACAATCCTACAGAATGGGATCTAGCAATGTGATTGGGTGTACTGAGTGCCTATCATTTTTCCTCTGCAGTCCTAGTCCCGGCCTCTGGTTGCTCCTGTCAGTCTTTTTCACTCAGTGGATTGGACCAGACCTGAGTGCCTTATTCTCTTATTCATAATTAGCAATTGCTAGTTTTCTCTTTATTTAGTTATTTTTTCTTCAAATATTTTGTTTGCTGTTTGCTTTTTATTAGAAACCGCATTTCTGGTTTGCCTTTTGCCTCCGAAATGCCGCCTTTTTTTCGCCCAGCTATCAGCTGAGGGGCGCGTTTCCGAATTTTTGCTTATTTTTTCCAAATTTATTTTTCTAAATTGCTTCTGTGGAGAGCTGTGCTTCGAGGGACATCTTGACAAGCAGCGGCTTCGGAGTTTGACTTCAGTGAATCGCCGAGCCGCTTGATCGCCTCTTTGACAGCTGAGAAGCACTTTCAAGTAGCCAAGCTGAGAGGCACTTTTTTTCCTGCTGATTGCTTGTGCTGCGGGTGGTGGAGTTGGGGTCCTTTAGCCAAGACAAGTACCACACCGTCGCAGCTTCTCCCTATTAATTCGCGGCTCCAGGGTCCCTGCCCGCCAGTGGCATACCTTGATATGTAGTTTCCATTGGCGATGGTTGGAACTCCCGCCATTTTGCTTCGCCCGCCATTCTAATGGCTGAGGCAGCAATATTACGCTGGTGATTTTATGGCTGTCAGTTCCTGCTGACAGCTTGTTTATTGATGAGAGCATTACCATCCATGGTTTTCGCTTTCATGCTTACTGAATTTAATTGTTTATTATGGTGTTTTTTAATATGAAGATTTTTCTTCAGATTCACAGGGAGGTGCAGAGTGAAATTGTTCTCTTGGATTCCTGCAGTTCCCTGATTCTCCAGCGGGCAGGCTTTACCTTCTCAAGGGAAGTGAATTGTTAATAGATCATATTTACTGTTATATCTTATTTACAAAGAAAATAATTAATTTACAAAAAAATATATTAAATATTAATTAATAATAATAATAATATTAAAATATATTAATTAATTCAGCAATTGATTGAAATCACCATTAACTTTAACTTATCATTAGTTATGGCTGATTCTGCTCTTTCTTCAGATATGGAGATGGAAGTTTCCTCCATAAGGGCCCCTTCTCCCAAACCTGTTGGGAAAAGAAAACAAAAATCAAATAAAGGTTCCAAAGCAGGCTCCAAATCCACGAGCCTCCAATGTGAATTAATGGATAAGGATGCCATGAGGTGCCATAATGCCTTGGAAAAGCAATTCAATAAGGCAAGGGCCACTATTCAACCTGAGGGCCCGTCTGTTCCACTTACAGAGGACAATGTAGTTATTTCCACTGTTCCTCTTGTTTCTCAAACCCAAGAGCCTAATTTGATCAATTGGTCACAGGCAGTGGTGGGATTCTGGAGGTTCTAGGGGGTTTGGCCGAACCCTTTGTTAAATTGCTGGCTCACCCCGCCCCTTGCCCCGCCCCTCTGCACTACTATTTATTGCCAATAAATGGGGCGAGCGAGCCAGCAATTTAACAAACGGTTCAGTGTTTTTTTGTAATTTATTGGCCCCGCAGCACACCGAACCGTTTGTTAAATTGCTGGCTCGCCCGCCCCTTGCCCCGCCCCTCACCCCGCCCCGCCTCCCAGCCGCGCGGCGCCAGCCTACCATAGCCAGGGGTAGCCAATTGTGGCTCTTTTACAACCTGTGGACTTCAACTTCCAGAATTCCTGAGACACCTTGGCTGTCTCAGGAATTCTGGGAGTTGAAGGCCACAGGTTGTAAAAGAGCCACAATTGCCCACCCCTTCCCTAGCCTGAGTTCCACTGCCTGGGATCCACGTGGGCTGCCACGTGGTTCCCCACCGGCTCCGGATGCAAGAGAGCAGGATGGAGAAAGCAGCTTCCACGCCTTCACTCACCCTCACTCTCTGCTCTGTTGGATCGCCGGCCGTTCGCTTACCCCGCCCACTCCTAATCTATTGCTGCCTCCAGAATCCCAGCTGATGGCTAGAGGAAAAAAAACTGTTCAAATTCTTGCCGTGGGGCTTCAAAGGGCCGCCCTATAGCCAGTGGTGGGATTCTGCCGGTTCTAGGAGCTGAACCGTTTGTTAAATTGCTGGCTTGCCCCGCCCCTCCGCACCACTATTTATTGCCAATAAATAGTGGTGGGCGAGGGACGGGCGAGCCAGCAATTTAACAAATGGTGTTTTTTTGTAATTTTATTGGCCCACGGAGCTTCAGCATAGGCTAATTAGCCCTTGCTTAGATCGGCTCCCGAGTCTCAGCTGATTTGTCTCAGCTGTTTTGCTCAGGGCTCTGCTGCTTGCTGGAGCAATTTTTTTTCCTCCTAGCTATCCTAAAAAACAAAACTGAAACTGCTTTGCTGTTGCTGCAAGGTTGGATAATTAGGCAGGCAGATTTCTTTTCTTTTTCCTCACCAAAAAAGGTAGGTGCAAACAATGGGAAATTTAGGGAAAAAGAGGAGAGTTCAAGATTTTAAAACACAAAAGAAAAAAAAGCTCTATTTAACTAGGGAATTGTAATAATTGAGATACTATTAATTGTATATTTCTGAAAGCAGAAATGGTTAAGTTGTGGTTTGGAGGAATATATGAGGGAAATTATTTAGTTTATTATTATTGGTAAATATAATTAATTGATTTGTAAGAAATTGGATTGCATGGAAATAATTGGAATATTCATGTTCATATTGATTAATATACAAAAAAGGTAGTTATATAACTAATTGATTTATATTAAAATGTTGAATTTATATTAAACAACTGTAATATTACATAATTAACCAATGTGAGGATGGATATAAAATATATGACAATGGGAAGGGGTATAATATAGAATAGAAGGGAAAAATTGAATTTGATTAAGATTGGAGATGAGGATGAAGGGTAATATTGGTTTTTTACAAAAATAGATGAGGAATAAATATGGCAAAAAGGAAATATACAAATTGTAAATTTAATTGAAATGACTAAACACTGTTTAAATTTGTGAACCAGCCAAATATTCTGTTCAAAGAAAATACATTGTTTGTATGTGTGTTTCTAATTATTGTTATTTATTCATATTTGTTCTCTTTTATTCTTTAAAGTTTAACAATTCATTCTTTTATCTTAATATCTTTATATTTGTTTGGGGTTGGCTTTCTTCCCTTTCATCTTTTTTATTGTACAGCAATCTTTCTCCTCAAACCTACCACCTCTCTCTTTTCTTTCCTTCTTACTTTCTCTTCCTCCCACTCTTCTTCTCCTCCCTACTTCCTCTTCCTTTCTCCTTCTCCTCTCTTCTTCCCTCTCTTATCCTCCCTCCTACTCTAATTTCCCTTCCCTTCCTTCATCCCTCTCTATTGCTGTATCCTTTTATGCATATGGACTACTCAGAGGGCTGAAAAAGTTATTTCTGACTGGTCCTCGTAAGTCCTCGAACTTACGACTGTCCTCACATTTTACGTTTTTGCCCTATCTTGTCACCATGGTGAAGAGAAGCAGTTGTGAAATAAGTGACATGGTTGTTAAGAATGCTACAGTGGGCATAAATGATGACCAGTCATAAGTGTGAGGACCAGTCAAAAGTGCGAGGACCTGTCAGAAATCACTTTTTTCAGCCCTCTGGGTAGTCCTTTTGTGCATATGTACTACTCAGAGGGCTGAAAAAGTTATTTTTGACTGGTCCTCGCACTTTTGACCGGTCCTCGAATTTGCGACTGTCCTCACATTTTACGTTTTTGCCCTATCTTGTCACCATGGTGAAGAGAAGCAGTTGTGAAATGAGTGACATGGTTGTTAAGAAAGCTACATGGGCATAAATGATGACCAGTCGTAAGTGCGAAGACCGGTCAAAAGTGCGAGGACCTGTCAGAAATCACTTTTTTCAGCCCTCTGGGTAGTCCTTTTGTGCATATGGACTACTCAGAGGGCTGAAAAAGTTATTTTTGACTGGTCCTCGCACTTTTGACCAGTCCTCGAACTTACGACTGTCCTCACATTTTACGTTTTTGCCCTATCTTGTCACCATGGTGAAGAGAAGCAGTTGTGAAATGAGTGACATGGTTGTTAAGAAAGCTGCACGGGCATAAATGTGAGGATGGTCATAAGTGTGAGGACCGGTCAAAAGTGCGAGGCCCAGTCAGAAATGACTTTTTTTCAGCCCTCTGAGTAGTCCCTATGCACATAGCCACGCCCACCCGGTCACATGACCAGCTAGCCACACCTACACAGTCACATGACCAGCTAGCCATGCCTACACAGTCACGTGACCAGCTAGCCATGCCCACCCAGTCACATGATTGCCAAGCCACACCCCCAACTAAGCCACGCCCACAGAACCTGTTGTTAAAAAAATTGAATCCCACCACTGGTCACAGGGTGATATTATTCTTGTACCGCAAGGTCAAGATTTATCTTCTATTCAAGGCGAACATGTGTTGCAGGGTTCTCTGCCCATACCGTCCTCTGTACCTATTCAGGCCCCTCAGGCTACTCAGCCTTCGATGGTTGCCGGATTGGCTAATGTGGGGGTTGGTAATTCTACTCCTGCCATGGACTTTCAGTCTATTTTGTCCCAGGCATTTGCCAGTATTTTTCAAGATGGATTGCATCAGCAATCACTCTTGGGCACCCTTCCAAGCACCTGGATCTATTCCAGCTGCACCCAAAGTACAACCATCCACCAGCTATTCTTACAAACAACCTGAGTATTTTGCTCAGGATGATGAATACCTTGACGAATTTGAACTTTCTGACGATGATGAGGAGTTTCAGGAGAAGCCTTCGATCCCGGGTCTTTTTAGGCCCACTCTATTTAAATCTCTTTTACATAAGGCAAAAGTGGCAACCAAAATGGGCAAAGCTCTTGACCCGGCTTCTTCTTCTCAAGATCAAGAGAATCCTAATGACTCCTTATTTAAATTACCACAAACTGACATTGACTTTGTTCCATGCCCTGATTTGTTCTCTCAAGTGATTTGAAAACCCTGGGAGAGACCAGGTTCTATTTCAGGCCCCTCGGGTCATCACAAGATGTACTGTGCTGCTCCAGAGCTTGATGCCTTATTGAACTTACCTGTAGTTGATGAGCCTGTTGCCAGTCTTGTCTCTCCATCTGTTTTGGCAGGCGATGTAGGAGATGGCCTGAAGGCGGAAGATAAGAGAACTGAACTGTCCTATAGGAAGACACACCAAGCAGCAGCCTGGGCCATCAGAGCTGCTACATCTGCCTCATTCTTTAATAGGGCGTCGCTTATCTGGCTTCGCCAGCTCCGAGACAGATTGCCTCCTGAAGAGGCCCATATTCACCAAGATGTCACCAAATTGATTGCTGCAGCTGAGTATTCTGCAGATGCCTCCTTGGATGCGGCCAAATTCGCATCCAGGGCCTTGGCTTCCACAGTGGTTTCTCGCCATCTTTTATGGCTCCGTCATTGGAGAGCCGACTTAAAGTCAAAGTGGAAACTTACCACTGCTCCTTATAAAGGATCTGCTCTTTTTGGTCAAACCTTGGAGCCGGCCTTGGTGGAAGGGCGCGATAAAAAGAAGGTTCTTTCTTCTTCTTACAGGCGTCAGGACTGTCGCTTTACACCTTACGCGAGGCAGCTCTTTCGTGCCGAGCCAGGACCCAGCGGGTATCAATTTCAAAGACCTTCCATACAAGGGCAGTACTTCTCTTCTGACCGATTGTCCTTTCGGGACAGAGGCAGACGCCAGACAGCCTTTAAGCGACCATTCCGGGGCTCCGGATTTCGCTCCTTTAGGCGTGGTAAGTGACTCACCGGCCTCTTTTCCCATAGGCGGTCGTCTTCAACAGTTCTACCATCAATGGGACACCACTTCTACAGACGCCTGGATTCTTCGCACCATCACAACTGGCTTGACTATAGAATTCATCTCCCCTCCTCTGAGTTGTTTTCTTCAGTGCCCCCTGTTGGCTTCCCTTCAAATGAGGCATCTCATGGAGCTAGAGATCCAACATATGTTGGATATACAGGCCATCGAGCCGGTTCTGGAAGATCAGGTACGAACCGGATTTTACTCAATAGTGTTTCTGGTTCCGAAGAGCTCGGGGGGATGGAGAGGGATTCTCAATTTAAAACAGCTAAACCAGTTTGTGTTGTACCGGCGCTTCAAGATGCATTCGCTCCGGTCCATTCTGGGATGTATCCGACGAGGGGACCTCCTACAATCCATCGATATCAAGGAGGCTTATCTTCACGTACTGATACATCCCAATTACAAGCGATTCCTCAGATTTGCTTACAACGAACGGCATTATCAATACAAGGCCATGCCGTTTGGACTGTTGTCGGTGCTGAGAACCTTTACAAAAATTCTAGTGGCTTTGGCAGCCTCGTTGAGGGAACGTTCCATCTGCATCGTCTGCTACCTGGACGACATCCTGCTGCTATCGACCTCTCTCTCACAAGCTCACCGCGACAGAGTGTGTGTTATTCAGACCCTACAAACTCACGGCTTTGTCCTCAATCTGGACAAGAGCCATCTTGTTCCAACAACGTCCATTCTACATCTTGGAGCGACTATAGACTCATTGCTAGGCCTTGTCTTTCTATCCCCGGACCGTCAGTCAAGTATCAAGGACATTGTGAACCAGGTGCTGTCACAAACTTCTGTACCACTTCTTCTGCTGTCCCAACTGTTGGGGAAGTTAATCTCATGTATACACATTGTACCATGGGCACGTCACCACTCACGTCACCTACAGTGGTTTCTCCTTCCCTTCCAGGTCAGTAAGAGTCGTCCACCAAATTCCGGGTTCCACGTCAAGTAAAGCAGTCTCTCCGTTGGTGGGTCTCTCCAGCCCTGTCATCTGGGACTCTGTTTTTCGAGCCTCACAGGGTCACGGTAACTACGGACACCAGTCTTTATGGCTGGGGCGCTCACTTGGACTCAACCTTCGCTCAGGGGACCTGGTCTCCCCTAGAACGACAACACAGCATCAACTGATTAGAGCTCCGGGCGGTGCGCCTAGCGTTGATAACTTTACATCCCTAATAAGGAACAAACATGTACTCATATTGACAGACAATATGACTACAAAGGCTCATCTCAATCGACAGGGGGGCATGAGGTCCAAAGAGTTGATGGCGGAGACAGACCTACTGATGTCGTGGGCAAAACAACATCTCCATTCCATAAAGGCGGAGCATATTTCAGGCAAGTCAAACCTCCAGGCAGACTATCTGAGCAGGGATCGCCTGGATCCATTGGAGTGGCGCCTGAGCCCTCAATTGTTCCAGGAAATAGCGAACAGATTCGGCATGCCAGTAGTCGACCTCTTTGCAACGTCTCAAAACACTCATCTTCCTCGGTATTTCACTCGTTTTCCGTCTCCAGGAGCAGAAGGACACGATGCCCTCAGGGCCCAGTGGCCAGAAGGTCTACTATATGCATTTCCCCCAATTCCAGTCATTCCGGGGGTGATCAGGAAACTGCTTCTGGAACACACAGATCTTCTCTTGGTGGCACCCTATTGGCCTCGGAGGGCGTGGTTCGCCGATTTTCAAGATCTTTTAGTAGGGATGCCATGGCGGATTCCTCTCAACCAACTGTCGCTGAGCCAGGGTGCCGTTCAACACCCAGATCCAGGTTGGCTCCGTTGACCGTCTGGCGCTTGAAAGGATAATGCTACGTAAAGACAACGTTCCTTCTGAGGTTATTGCTACTATTCAAGCTGCCAGGTGGCCATCTACAGTCCACATTTACAACGCGTCCTGGAAAATTTTTGCTCAATGGGCTGCTTCTAACCTTGTGGACCTTACCTCTGCTTCTGTCTCCGACATTCTTCATTTTTTTCACTCAGGGTTTGATGAAGGCCTTGCCCCGTCTACTTTACGCCAACAGGTGGCAGCTTTAGCCACTGTGTTGTCAGGGGATAGTCACCAGCAATTGTCTCATGATTGGAGAATTCGATCCTTTCTTCAAGGAGCTGCAAATCTTAGGCCGGCTGTGATCCACTGATATCCTACCTGGGATCTCCATTTGGTATTACAAGCTCTCACATTGCCACCATTTGAGCCTCTTGGGTCAACTTCATTACGTTATCTGTCGCTGAAAGTGGCCTTCCTATTGGCAGTGACTTCGGCTCATAGAGTGTCAGAGATAGCAGCCTTTTCCATTCAACCTGATCTCTGTGTTTTCTTTCCTGACCGCGCAGTCCTTAGACTGGATCCTGCTTTTATGCCTAAAATAAATTCCATTTTTCATCGACCTCAAGAGATCGTCCTGCCAAATTTCTGCCCAGATCCACGTCATCCACTTGAAAGGACATGGCATACATTGGACGTATGTAGGGCCCTGCGACGTTACATCCGACGTACATCATCATTTTGAAAAACTGAAGCCCTCTTGGTGTCGTTTTTGCCTTCTTCAATGGGTCAAAAAGTTTCTTCTGCTACTGTGGGGAGATGGCTCAAGGCCTGTATATCCAAAGCATGTGAAGTACAAGGGGCCCTTGTTCCTGAGGGCATTTTGCCTCACTCCACTAGGAGTACAGCTACATCTGCTGCATGGGCTACCCAAGCTTCGATTGATGAAATTTGCAAGGCGGCCACCTGGTCATCCCTTTCATCATTTGCATGTCATTATAGATTAGACTCATTTGCTTCTGCTGAAGCTTCCTTCGGCAGGCATGTATTACAATCAATAATTACCCCAAGGGTTCAGGAGATGGCTGCGACTCCCTCCCAGGACTTGTAGCGTGGGCATGTCCCATTCTGTAGGATTGTCTGAGCAGCGTCAGGAAAATGGACATTGTCCTACCTTTTTATGCTCGCTGCGAAGACAATCCGGCCCACCCGTTCGCTAGCCATCCCCTGCCATAGGGGGTGTGTTTCCTTTCATTCCTCTGCAGGTGCTCGCCTTACGTGATGAAAACCGTTCCAGTCTGACTACATTGACAGCTTCGTGAAAAAGACTGACAGGAGCAACCAGAGGGCGGGACTAAGACTGCAGAGGAAAAATGATAGGCACTCAGTACATCCAATCACACTGCTAGATCCCATTCTGTAGGATTGTCTTCGCAGCGAGCATAAAAAGGACGTTCAGGTAGGACAACGTCCATTCCCCCATTGACTTTGTGTGTTAGAAGACAACTGAGAAGGTCGCAATCACATGACCCCAGGACACTGCAACCAACATAATTACATGGAGACCTGAATTTGGATCACATAATTACGTGGATGTTGTGACAATTAAAAGGAATGGTTGTAATTCACTGTTTTCAGTGCCATTGTAACATCAATTGGTGGCCAAATGAATGGTTGTAAGTCAAGGACTACCTGTAACAGTTCCACTTACCGAAGTGGCTTTCATGATGTCCCGCCAGAGGGGAGCATCATTGTCCTGCTCAGCAATCTCCAGCAGGTTGTCCAAGACTACTTGGCCAATCAGATCATGATGGGAGAAGCGGTCAAAATCATAGACACTAAAATGAAGCTTACGCTGAGATTTACATTACCACAACTTACATTAAATACCACAGCATTCAGACGATACGTTGTTAATATAGCTAAATCTGGATCTATTGTGTATAAAAAGTGTATAAAAAGATGCAGCAGATTTACAGATTTTACAGATGAAATCTTGAAAAAAAGCATACAAAAGCTTGATGGCACCTGCCGTAACGTGCCTTCCAAAAAGATAGCAGGTGCACTTTTATTCTTTAGAACCAAAATTGGATATACGCTTGATTTAATAATCTGCTTCAATGTGCCTGTAACTGTTTCAGTGTGAGATCTTTAATTAGTACTAACTTTTCACTTCTTAGAATATGGACAAGAAACACGAGACACGTGGAGAAAGCTCCATGAACTGTGATATGCTGGAGGTTCAGTTGAGGAGAACTGATTATATAGTTGGCAGATAATCATTTCTTCTTCCTTTGTTTATGAACCAGCAACATTGTTATATTACAGCTGTGTGCCTCCTATGCTACTGTGCTTTCTCTTTTTCCAAAGACCCACTAAAAACCTCTAACCCTAAGCATCTTGGAAGCTGAATGCAATGAACAAGTGAACAGCCTACTTATCCATATAGTATGTCTATGATTATATTCTGAAGCCAAAACTTATTTTTTAAAGGACTGCACCTGTTAGAATCCACCCAAAACTTTTCAAGCAGCACTGTGTTTCACAATACTATATAATAGTGTTTCACCACCTTGGCAACTTTAAGATGCCTGGAGTTCAACTCCCAGAAATCCCCAGCCAGGTGGCTGGGGGAGTTGGAGTCCAGGTATCTTGAAATTGCACAGGTTGAGAAAGACTGGTATAATGAATCAATTATGTATTTATGTGTGGGTCTCATGATGTCAGTGTTGCACTCAGGAGACCTAGACTATCATCTGGCAACTTGCATTATTTTCATTGTCTTCTACAACTTTAGTTGTAGAAGTTATTCTTGATATTTTGATTTTCAGAATGGGAATCTGGGCTAAGAGGTATTGATTGAAAAGCTCTTACCTTACTGATCAGGCAGTTTGTGCCCTCATGCTTATAATTTAAAAAGATGTGACATAAAAGAAAAAAATGGGGCAAGGAAAGAAAAACAAGAATACTCAGGCACCAATTATTAAAGTTAGACAAAGAGTATTGAATGTATGTCCTCCGTATAAACATCAACTGTACAGATTCAGCTTTAATACTTGGGCTCTCCCTCTGCATCCTTCCCTCCTCACAACTCACCTGGGAGTGGGTGCCAAGCTTGCTACTTGCTGGTGGGAGTGAGCATTGGGAATGCTGCCTTCCTTGGTACCGGTCTGACTTTCCACGGGGAGGTCAGGGGAGGTTTGGCATGGGTATGTGCAGCTAAAAAGGCATATCAGCTATCAGTATATATAGTCACTTGTTGGCCTTCATCTAATTAGCATGCTTCTATGAGAGTTATTAGTTCAGCTGCTTGTGCAGACATGTGTGAAGGGAGCCGTCTCTGAAGCAATGGTCCATCTTCTGTCACTACTGCTAATCCTGTATATCTTTTTCCATCTTTCACAAAGGATGAATCATCTGTCCAGAATGCCAGATTTCCATCTATCAATGGCTCAGTCTTTAGATCACATCTGGACCCTGTGATGCACTCTAAGATGAACACATCTAAGCAATTATGGGCTGTGTCTTCTTTGGGCCATGGCAAAAGGGTAGCAGGGTTTAAAAGTTGACATCTGGATAATTGAACATTTTCTTGCACTAATACAGTACTCACATATTGGGAAATCCTATTGGATGTTGCCCAAGCAGGCCCCCAAAAGAGTCTGAACTGCATGGGGTGTGAAAACATGGAGAGGGGCTCCAAGAATAATTTTCTGCGATTCTGCAATCAAGATAGCTGTAGCTGTGACTGCTTTTAAGCACGCAGGCCAGTGGTGAAATCTACAATTTGTTACTACCAGTTCTGTGGGCATGGCTTGGTGGGTGGGTAATGTGACTGGGTGGGCATTGCCAATTTTTTTTTTTTACTTTTAAAACCATTTTTTCTACAACCTCTTCAGCGAAGAGGTTATTAAAAAATGCTTTCAAAAAGCTCTGATGATCCCAGCTGAGTTGCCTGATCGGCAGAGACTTTTTTTCTTTTAAATGTCTCTGCTGATCAGGCAACTCAGCTTGGATTGTCAGAAGCATTTAAAAGAAAAAAAGGGTTTTTTTCTTTTAAAAGCCTTTGATGATCCCAGCTGAGCCACGCCATCATCAGAGGCTTTTTTTTTTTACTTTTAAAAGCATTTTTTTGGCTTTCGAAGAGGTTATAGAAAAAATGCTTTTAAAAGTAAAAAAAAAAGCCTCTGATGATTGTGCGTCTCAGCTGGGCAATGGGGGGGGGCAGGGATTTTTGCCGGTTCTCCGAACCACCCGCCTCCATCGCTACCTGATCTGGCGATCCGGTCTGAACCGGGAGCATTTCACCCCTGACGCAGGCCATCCTTTAACAACATTATCCAGGCCTTTTGACAAGTAGACCGGTTCTGGACTCACTTTTTGTAGCAAGACTCCCACAACCCAGTTTCTTTGTTCTGTAAGGTACAAATCAAATCCCTGGGACTGATCTGGTAGAGCCAAGCAAGCTGCTGTCAGTAAACTTTCCCTTAAGGTCTTTCAGGCTTGGGTATGTTCCCCTGTCCACTCCCAAGCTATATCCTTTTGGGTCAATTGGTACAATGGTTTGGCTATTATAGAATATAGGGGGATCCGAAGTCTGGCATATCCTGTAATACCCAAGAAGGACCTAAGTTGTTTCCCATTGGTTGGAATTGGCAGGGCCATCAGTGCTTGGAGTCTACTTTCATGTAAGCGTCGAGTTCCTTTGTCCAGCACATAACCTAAATAATTTACAGTTTGCTTAGTCCATTGGATTTTCTTTTGGGACACTGTGTATCCCTTTTTAGCCAGATGATTCAGTAACTCAATTGATTTCTCTTCCAACTGTTGTTCATTTTCAGCTGCCAATAACAAACCATCTACATATTGTAAAAGCATTGTGGGTGGGGCATCAAAGACTTTTAAATCCGCAGAAAGGGCAGCAGCAAAGGCTGTAGGGCTGTTTTTACACTGGGACCTTGGATTCCTTTGACTTCCAAGCATCTGCTCTGTTTGGCAGTTTCCATTCTCCCTGTAACACCACTATGGGGGCACTTTGAGTGGCTAGGCATGGCACAGTAGGGTCATTGAGAACATGACCTTACAGTAGGGTATAGATTGCCCTGGTGTTGACAAGAAAAGGTTGAAATCCCACCCACCCACCCCCCGCACCCCACTTGCAGCTTCACTAGAGGTTCCGGGATAAAAAATAATCCTCTGGAGCTCTGTCAGTATAGTTCTTCTTGTCTTCCCATCATCTGCTTCTGGGGAGGGCTTGGGGATGGCTGGGATCAAGGCCATTGCTGTTGGAATTGTCTATTGGGCTGAGGACTTTAGTGATGGAATGGACACTCATTCTTTCAATGTCCCATCTGTCTGCATTGGGCACATTGGTTTTTCTTCAAACTCCCAAAATGTTGGTTTGGAGAGGTTGTGACTGTAATGCCACTGCTAGAAGGGTGGCCTGCTTCTTCATCTTTTTAACTTCCTTTTCTTCCTCTTTTTCCTGTCATTGGGAGTAGACTGTGAAAGCTGTCTGAATCAGGAGTTCCAAATTTTGGGTAGTTGGGGCATCTAACCCAGTGGTGAAATCCAAATTTTTTTACTACCAGTTCTGTGGGCGTGGCTTGGTGGGCATGGTGGGCACAGCAGGGGAAGAATCCACATTCCCTCCCCACTCCTGAGGGAAGGATATTGCAAAATCTCCATTCCCAACCACTCTGGGGCCAGCCAGAGGTGGTATTTTTCGGTTCTCCGAACTACTCAAAATTTCCGCTACCGGTTCTCAAGAACCTGATAGAACCTGCTGGATTTCACCGTTGATCTAACCTTTAGAGTTTCTTCCTGATATCTGGGGCACTTTGTCTCTGATAAGTCATTTTCAGAATTATTTCATTCTGTGGGGCATCTGAGTCTAGGTCTGTAAAGCACCGAAAGCCATCTTTCAAACGGATTAAAAAGTCAGTTGGGCTTTCTTTTCGCTCTTGCATAATTTGGTGCACCCAATGAAAATTTACAATTTTTGGTACTCCTTTCTTGAGACCCTGAATAATGGCTCCTTGAGCCTCCCTCAGAACTTCCATGCCTATAGGGTCACTGGCATTAATTTCAAAGGTTGGAGACAATAGATCTGCAACCTGAGGCCAGCGTCCTAATGGAGGATTGTTAATGGTTGCCCATTTGGCTTTATAATGTTTTTCTGCAGCCTCCAAAACTTGCCGCTTGTCTTCTGGCCCCAAGAAGGCAGCAAGCAAAGTATGCAGGTTGGGCACTGTTTCTGGATTATAGGGAGGTGGAAATTCTTTCTCTGGCTGATCTTCAAAAATCTCTTCCAGCACAGAAGAAGATTTTTCTTCTTCCAGCACCTTCTGAACAGAACAGACTTTGGATAGCAAAAGTTTGGCAGGTTTAAGATCACATTGTTTCAAGATATCTTGTCTTAGTGCCAAATTAAGGAAGAAACCCACATATAATTCTTCCTCTAATTTTCCTTGACCCTAACCCTTTTTGTATTTTGGACTGGGACCTGAATTCCCCCAGAATATTCAACAAACACGCTTCATCTGTCATTTCGGAAGTCAACAGCCGTTCCCCTCTCGGGGAAATGAAAACACAGATCATTCCTCCAGTCCCATTTTGGAGTAAACCTCTAACAGCAATTTCTCCGTCTCATTTTTCCATTCATGCAACACTCCCCACTCCCCCCTAATAAAATTATACTCACCACTATCACCATCAAGTTGTTCTTCCCTTTTCCCATCAGTGTCTCAATTAGCCAAGGTTTTCTTCTTCTCATAGCAGAGTCCCCAGTCCTTGGTGGGAACAAAGTCACCAGGGGCAAGGGCCCTGGGAGCACTCTTGACATTGAGATCTTCCAAGTCCAGTTTCTTCTGGGAGATAATAAGAAGGGTCTCTGTCTGTCCAAAGATGACGATGGCTCCTGGGGCTCAATGGGAGTCGCCCCAAGGGAACGTTGCTCTTGAGTTGTGACGCCCCATGTTTAGGCACCAGAAAAATATGTAAGGTTTTTGAGTGCAGCTCAGAATCTGATAAATCCAATGAAACTCTTATAATCAGATTTATTTTTCAGATCAGAAAGCAAAACTGGGCAACTTTTTATCTCCCACCTTAAACAGAGTAGGCAGAGAGAAAAGCAGGCATGCACCCTAACTAAAACTTTTTTCTTTTTCTAGTCTACACATATTGCCCCCATGGATTGTAATTGCTATAGAAACATTATTTCATATCCATGGTTCGTGCAAACTTCATGATTTTCTCAGTGCTCTGCAAACAAAGGACCTTAGAAGGGGAAAAGAATACATTTTCTGGCATATAGCCCAGAGCTTTGTTAAGGGGTGCTATCTCATATTAGTTTGATGAGAATACACATTTTAAGTTACAAGCAAGGCAATTTGGCAATTTGGAGGCTTTATCTTTGCAGTTGGCACATTAGGTTACAATGGAGCTTCTCTCAGTAGGGAATCAAAAGTTGAGATAGGTACACTCTATGCATGCTCTAATCCTTTCAGTTTCCCAGAGAGGGGAATGGCTGTTGACTTCCGAAGTGACAGATGAAGTGTGTTTGTTGAATATTCTGGGGGAATTCAGGTCCCAGTCCGATATACAAGGAGGGAAAGAACCTAGCCTCCTTTCCTTTCCGGAAACTCCTTTCCTTTCGGGAAACTCCTTAAGGACAATTGGAAATAGGCAAATTATAGGAATTGTTGGTCTGGCCACCTTAGGAAAAATGTGTACTCCTTTAGAATGTGTTTTTAGTAACTGGAAAGCATTGAAACCCCAGGTGAGTATTAAGATAAGCTTTAGTAAAAACAAGCTCCAAACCTTTTGCAACACCATCTGGCTCACATACATTCTTAGTCCACAATCCCTCCCATGGTCAAAAGAAGGTTCAGTGAATATAGAAGAGATTAAAGCCTTGACTGACTATCTCAATACTTAAGGAAAATTAGAGAAAAAATTATATGCGAATTTCTTCCTTAATTTGGCACTAAGACATCTTGAAACAATGTCATCTTAAACCTGCCATCCGAAGTCTGTTCTGTTCGGAAGGCGATGGAAGAAGAAAAATCTGTGCTGGAAGAGATTTTTGAAGATCAATAGGAGGAAGAATTTCTTTAATTTCTCTCCGCTGCTGCTCTTGCTTGGAGAATGTCTTTTGCAGCAGAGCAAGTCTCGGGCACTCAGGGAGACGCTCCACATGTTCTCCCGAGACAATGGCCCAACCCGGCTACTTCTCTCCGATTCAGCGGAGAGAAGTACCTTACCTTATTGTGGATGGGACAATAAGGTAAGAACCTTACCCAAACTGCTTCAGCCCACCTGCGCCCATGCTGCCCCCCCTCTTCCCCCCCTCGCTGCCACTCCCATGGCCCTTTGGCCGAACATGGCAGGTCGCAGGCCAGATAAATTGCTTCGGCCTGGGTGTAGTTTGAGGCCAGGGCAAGGTTCTCTAAGCGAGCATGGGCAGCGAGCATAGATTTCCTGGGGGGAATGCATTAAACAGCCCCAGGAGTGAGATGTAAGTAAAACAGCAACTTACCTAACTAGGGAGTGGCGAAGGCAAGGAAGCCGGAAAGCAGCTGGGCTGTGGGCGCCCTGTGGTCTAGGCTAGGGCCTAGGTGAGCTGTGACAATTGGGGAGCCAGGAAAGTGAGCGAAGGAACCAACTGGCCACATGGGAAGGTAGGCAAGCTGGTTGCCCACAGACACTGCATGGTCAACGCAAACGAGGAGCCAAAGAAGTAACTGCCAAGGAGACGTGACTGGGTGGGGCAGGGTGAACGGGTGCTAGCAGGTGGGCGGGGTGGGCGAGTGGAGCGAGTGGGCAGGTGGGAGAGGGGCCAGCCAGTGGTGGGATTTGCCAGTTGTCTGAACTGCTCAAAATTTTCACTGCCAGTTTGCCCGAACCGGTCCTAACCGGCTGAATCCCACCTCTGCTCCAGGCCCTAGGGCAGAGGTCTTCAAACTTGACAGCTTTAAGACTTGTGGACTTCAACTCCCAGAATTCTGGCTGGCTGGAGAATTCTGGGAGTTGAAGTCCACAAGTCTTAAAGCTGCCAAGTTTGAAGACCTCTGCCCTAGGGTCAAGATGTTGACAAAGCTGGCATGGTTATTTATTCATTCATTCATTCGTTTGTTTGTTCGTTTGTTTAAATATTACTGTTTAAATAAACCACCATCCAACACACAAACACATATGAATAATATGTGGACAATATAATACAGGGGATAAAATATTAAATTAAGATAAAACCATAATGAAATCACCATAATATGGAGCCATACAATTGCAATGGGCTCAATATTATCATTTGTTATCTAAGGAAGCTAACCATCTGACTGCTTCTAGTGTGGCTGTGAAGAGATCATTTCTTTTGATGAGCTGCATGAATTATGGGGAAGATGATAAGTAAACTGCCTTATTAAAATCCACAAGCAGTGCAAACTCCTTTAATAGCTGTTTAAAGACAGTCACTAAAGAAAGCTAAACTTAGAGTTCCAACTTCTTACTACTATCTTGTAATTTGAGCCTTGAACCGGTCTTACAGAAACCACCTGTCCCCTTGCAGGTAAAATTATCTCTGCTTTCTAACATGTATCTTTCTCTCTGAAGCATGGGGAGAGTTTGTGCAGACATGGGATATATGAACCTGCCTTCTATTTTGGATGAGGATTGTCCACTCAGACCAATAGAAGTTCTCCAAGACCTCAGGCAGAAAAATGACTTTCCCTTTACCTGCTATTTAATCTTTTTTTTTTTAATTTTTAAAAATAGTTTTTATTGAATATAAATATTAAAAAAGACATACGTAACATATACACAACAAACATTTATACAACATATACACAAAAAGAGTATAATTTCTTCTTTGTCCGAGGGAGACCACTGTTCCTCAGATAGCCGGATGTGAGTCCCTCTTTGTGAAGTGGGGCCGTGGGGTGCAGATGGGTTTGCTGACTGCGTACCTGGCTCCCTGCCACGTGGCAGCGACCCTGCCCGAGCTACTCGACGTCATTGCCGGGGTGGCGGTTGACACCCCCAGACTTATTGTCATGGGGGATTTCAACCTTCCGTCTGCGGGTGAGGCGTCAGAGGCGGCTCGGGAGTTCATGGCTTCCATGACGGCCATGGACCTGACCCAGTTAGTTCAACGCCCGACTCACATAGGGGGACACACTCTGGACCTGATTTTTGTCTCTGGTCAGTGGTTGAATGATCTTGGTAGAGGGGACCTAGACATCAAACCCTTGTCATGGACAGATCATTCGCTCCTTCACTTGGACTTTCCTACCGCTTTCCCCCACCGCAGGGAGACGGAACCGACCAAATGGTTCCGTCCCAGGCGCCTGATGGACCCCGAAAGGTTCCTGACGGAGCTTGGGCCGTTTCCTGAGACTCTGGCACACGACTCGACTGAAGAGCTGGTGGCCGCCTGGGAGAGTGCGGCCACCGGAGCTTTGGACCGCGTCGTGCCTTTGCGGCCTCTGACCCGATGCCGATCTCAATTGGCTCCTTGGTTCTCTGAGGAGCTGAGAGAGATGAAGCGTCGGAAAAGACGCCTAGAGAGCATTTGGAGGACTAGTCAATCTGATTCCGACCGGACACAGGCGAGGTCTTATATCAAGACCTACCTAGTGGCGATAAAAGCGGCGAAATCTAACCATTTTTCCGCTCTTATCGCATCTGCAGAGAACCGCCCAGCCGCCCTGTTTAGGGTGACCCACTCCCTTCTTCGGGGGGGAGTGCGGGAAGATCCCTTGCAAGGCCGCGCTGAGGATTTTGTGCAATTCCTGCATGATAAAGTAGCTCGGATTCGGGATGGCTTGGACTCCGATTGGATGAGTCCAGGGGAGGAGACAGGGGCAGGCCTTGAGAATATTATCTGGGAGGAGTTTGATCCTGTGGCTCCCGAAGATGTGGACAGGGTTCTGGGTAGGATTAGTGCCGCCACATGTTTATTGGACCCGTGTCCCTCCTGGTTGGTACTGGCCTCCCGGGAGGTTACACGAGGCTGGCTCCAGGGGATTATAACTGCTTCTCTGAGTGAGGGTGCCTTTCCCGCCGCCTTGAAAGAGGCGGTGGTGAGGCCCCTCCTCAAGAAGCCTTCCCTGGACCCGGCTGAATTAGTTAACTACCGTCCGGTCTCCAACCTTCGTTTTGTGGCGAAGGTTGTTGAGAGTGTGGTGGCACGACAACTGCCCGGGCACCTGGATGAAGCTATCTATCTAGACCCGTGCCAGTCGGGCTTCAGGCAGGGGCACAGCACAGAAACGGCATTGGTCGCGTTGGTGGATGATCTCTGGAGGGCTCGGGACAGGGGTTGCTCCTCTGTCCTAGTCCTATTAGATCTCTCAGCGGCTTTTGATACCATCGACCATGGTATCATGCTGCGGCGGTTAAGAGGGTTAGGAATAGGGGGCACCGTTCTGCGGTGGTTCTCCTCCTTCCTCTCCGACCGCTCGCAGTTCGTGTTGGCAGGGGGGCAGAGGTCGACCTCGAGGCATCTCGCATGGGGAGTGCCACAAGGGTCGGTCCTCTCGCCCCTTCTGTTCAACATTTATGTGAAGCCACTGGGTGAGATCATCCGTGGTTTTGGGGTGAAGTGTCATCTGTACGCTGATGATACTCAGCTGTACATCTCCACCCCAGACCACCCCAACGATGCCCTTGATGTGATGTCTCGCTGCCTGGCGGCCGTGCGGGTCTGGATGGGGAGGAACAGGCTCAGACTCAACCCGTCCAAGACCGAGTGGCTGTGGCTGCCGGCGTCCCGATATAGTCAGCAGGTGCCATCGCTGACTATTGGGGGTGAATCTTTGCCCCCCACAGAGAGGGCTCGCAATCTGGGTGTCCTCCTGGACGCACGGCTGTCTTTAGAAGAGCATATGACGGCCGTGGCCAGGGGGGCCTTTTATCAGGTTCGCCTGATCCGCCAGTTGCAGCCCTTTCTGGACCGGGATGCCTTGCGCACGGTCACTCATGCCCTTGTCACCTCCCGGCTGGACTATTGTAATGCTCTCTACATGGGGCTCCCCTTGAAGAGCACTCGGAGGCTCCAACTGGTCCAGAATGCGGCCGCGCAGGTGGTTATGGGCGCAACTCGTGCCCGCGTGACACCCCTCCTGCGCGAGCTTCACTGGCTCCCAGTGGTCTTCCGGGTGCGATTCAAGGTGTTGGTTACCACCTTTAAAGCGCTCCATGGCATAGGACCCGGGTACCTTCGAGACCGTCTTCTGCCACCAATAGCCTCCCACCGACCAGTCCGCTCCCACAGAGAGGGTCTCCTCAGGGTGCCATCAGCCAAGTTATGTCGGCTGGCGACACCCAGGGGGAGGGCCTTTTCTGTGGGAGCCCCAGCCCTGTGGAATGAACTGCCCCCGGAAATACGCAAGATCTCCGACCTCCGAGTGTTTCGTTGCGCACTGAAGACCCTGTTGTTCCGCCAGGCAGGGCTATCAACTTAATAATTTTAATTGGGGTATTTTAGATGTTTGGGGTTTTAAATCGGCCAAATCTATGTAATTATTTTAATTTTTAATTATTGTTGTGTGTTGTGTTTTTAAATTGGCTGTACACCGCCCTGAGTCCTTCGGGAGAAGGGCGGTATAGAAATAAAATTATTTATTAATTATTTATTTATTTAAGCATTTTTTCAGTGACATTCTACAATTCTACTTATGATATATTCCTTCACCTCTCCTTAATCTAATAACATTTTTTATTATATATATATATATATTTAAATCGGTAATATTTCCCCCTATATTTTTTGTATATTTCTGATTTTTAACCAATTATACCAATTATTCCATATTTTATAATAATCTGATTCTTCTCTTTCTTGTAATTCTTTGGTTAACCTATCCATTTCAGCGCATTCTAAAATTTTTCCTATTACTTCTGTTTCACTTGGTATTTTTTCTTGCTTCCAATTTTTTGCGTAAGTTATTCTTGCGGCAGTTAATATGTGAATTGTGAGATATTTGATATCCTTAGGGTATGATTTGTTAAAGATTCCTAATAGAAATGTTTCTGGTTCTTTTTCAATCTGTGTTTTTGTTATTTGTTCAAACCATTTTTTGATATTAGACCAAAATTTATTTGCTACCGGGCAAGTCCACCATAAATGATAGATCTTTTAATAGGAAATGCCAGTAGGTGGAAACTGAGACCACCAGTGCGCAAAGCAGGGGCTCTGCAATGGATTACTTGGTCCTTCCTATTGCTGTGGTTGTTCTTGAGCGTACAGTTCACAGAGGATAACCACAGTACAAAGAGACTTGCTGTTGGGAATGTTCATTTAGAACCTGGGGCAGGCTTCTACCTTCCAAAGAATTGGAGAGAGTTTGGCAGTCAAGGAGAGAAGACTCTTTTCCCCTTCCCTTCCTTTCTTTTCACTGAGCTACTAAACTGTTAATAAGACTTAATCCATGGCCATTCCATTAATTTCCTTGTCTCTGTGGGAAACCCAGATGCTTGGCGCTCTCAGGCCTGCAAGAGACAGAAAGCATTACACGATTTTGTTCAGTAAGCATGTGGGAACGTGTAAGAGGTGCAGAGTGGTCTGGATTTCTCTGACCTTCTGGGCTTTCTCCATCTCATTTGGAGACATATCACGTCTCTTCAGTGTACCTACTTACTATCCTCTGGATGTTTTCTCCTTTGCTGAATGCTTCCTCCTGTCTGTCACCTTCCCTTACCAGCTCTTTTCCAGCCCCCTTGCAAGAGGGTGAGATCATATTCCTTAGCTCTATATTTAAGCATTCTTCATGGGTTAAGTCAAATGTCACTCCTCCCAGTACAGTCCAAAAAACCTCCCTCTCTCCCTCCCTCACAATCCAAATCCCCTTTTTCCTCACCGAAGATTTGAAGTGAAATTTAGCGTTGCCCAACTGATTTTCTGGAATGTTCTTTGGACAAAGAATAGATGTGAGATGGTACGACCCTCTCCATCCCTGCCAGCTGCAACAGGCTCTAGCACTTTTACATGCATTGTACAGCGTGAAGAAATAGCTTTTCCTGCATCTAGTTTGAATATTACTTTGACTTCTTAAACTATTAACTGGCGCAGCCTAGCAGACAGTGCAGGCATTACAGAGCAGGGATGGCCTCCCTCAACCGAATGTTGAAGCTCTGCAAATAATCACTTCCGATCTTCCTAGCAGCCTGCTTGGTGAGAAAGGGGTGGGGGTGAGGGAGAAGACAGAAAAAGAAGGAAAACAGGCAGGCAGGCAGGCAGACAGACAGACAGGGGTGGCAGCGGCTTCATTTACAACAGATATACAGAGATTCCCCTGCCTAACCAAAATGTATAGGGGTGAATAGCAAATAAATTTCAAGCTATTCATACGCCTAATACACTCTAATGCACAATTAGAAATGTAAACCAATACAAGACTTTAAAAAACTATCTATACTACATATATTTTAAATATGTTTTTGAAAAATAAAGATATTCCCTTTACTGCCCCTGCCCACTCAATTCTTTCATTCCTATTCTTTCACTTAGCGATTTTAAGTGTACTAAATAACCTTATGTCCGGGCTGGGCTGTTTCTATAATAATGTGTCTCTTTGTCTATCACTTCCTCTGCAGAAAAGCCAGGCCCAGCACACAATGTTTTGGTGAAGGAGGTATGGGGCTTTAATGCCTTAGTAGAATGGGAGCCTCCCAAGGATGATGGGAACTCAGAGATCACTGGCTACTCCATCCAAAAAGCTGACAAGAAGACAATGGTAAGGTCAATTTTCTTTATAGCTCCCTTTGCTAATCTATGAACATGTTTGGTTTTTTCTGGCCCTTACTGGGAAAGTGTTAACTATGTGGTTGACGTGATGGCACATAATCAAGCAATCAATTTCTTGCAAGAAGTAATTAGAATGGATTTGGGTTTTAACAATCATATTGTGTATCTCCTTAGTCAGCTACACTGACTACTGGTCTCTTTCCAGATCCAAATCAAAGTGCAAGTGGTTTTTGTGACTTAAAACCAGGGTCCATATGTTTCTACTCATAAATTAAGAGCCTCAGTGGAGAATCTTCTTTAAGCTCCTTACTACCAAAAATGAGATGAATGAATAGAATGAACAGAAGACAAGATCTATCCAGACTGCTGACCATTTCACACTCACACTCTCTCTCATGCACACACCTCAACAAATGATGACATAATGTCACGTGAACACATTATAAAAGAGAGGCATCCATAGATAGATAGATTCTTAGCACATCCTCAGTTAACATTCATTTAAGCATATATGGGCTGCAGTAGGCTTACTGCTGAGATTATCAGAGAAAGTACGTATCCACTATCACTGCAGGAGTTCCACTTGCCAGAATAATTCACTGTCAAAATCCAATTCAGTTACAGCTAGACGATCAGGCAATAATTCCAAGACTGCTGTGGGAGCAGTATCAAAAGATCTGAAATACGTGATTTGGGGATTTAGAGTAATTGCTGCTTTCTGCCCAGAATGATATCTTAAGAAAGAGTGTCCTTTTCAGACATGGTGTGTCAACTCATGCCATTGATTTATTTTAGGCACTGTGTTATGGATCCTAGGAAGGGTTCTGAGTAAGAGGATATGATACAATAAATTTCTCTACTGGGATAATCTATGGACAGAAAAAGAGATTCACTTTTGGAACCTTCCTTTTTTGAATAAGGAAACATCAGATACACTTGTCATTCTATCAATGTTGCTTTGAGGACAAAAAAATTAGGTCTATGGGGGCAGATGAAAAGAAGCTTTGAGTTGTATGGATTACAAGCTTTTTGAGAACTACCTCTTTCCCTATCCATTATCTTTATGTGTATGTTGTTGCATATGACAGCTTTTGATGGTGTAGGCCAACATGCTCTGTTAGTTTGTAGTGCTGTGCATAATTGAGTACCTGGACAGCAATGATGCTCTCCATTTAAATGGATATTTAATATCTCATTCAAAATACAATACACCAATGCTGCTGGATTTGAGGGCCATCCTGAAATTTCTGCTATGGAAGATCAGGGTATCATCCTCCTCCTCCTCTCTAGACAGCACATTGTTGTATAGCATCATATCAAAACCAGCCAATTGGGATTAGGTCATAAGTAGCAAATGTATGAAATCTGTGTAAAATCTTCACTACTTCATATGGCAATACGTTAATGAGCCTAAATGCAGTGATCAATAAGACATTTCTATGTTTAGTTCCAAACCTATCTTATTCCTTAGCTCCCTGTCATCCTTTTTCTCTCTGTCCCTGATCTTACCCTCAGGAATGGTTCACTGTATATGAACATAACCACTTTACCCGTTGCACAGTGTCTGATCTCATCATGGGCAATGAATACTACTTCCGGGTCTACAGCGAGAATATCTGTGGACTGAGTGAGCAACCTGGGGTCTCCAAAAACACTGCAAACATTCCGAAAACCGGTAAGCTCATGTATAGCTAGATGGCTTGAAAAAATAGTGGGGCCAAAGAAATTTAGCAGAGGGGATTGACTTTTATCCCAAATTCAGGAAGAGCAGATATATCCTCTCTTTCAAACATTGAATTATTCAGTTAACTTTTACGCAGCCATTATTTTTGCACCCCAGACATCTAAAAACCCAATTCTTATTAATACATTATTTATGTCCATCACAACACACTACAGTCTCTGGATATACTGGTCCGGTGACCAGGTGTTCTTCCAGTTGAAAAACAGGGGCATGGAAAAATGGCATTGAGCCAGCAGTCCACCTGCCACCTTTACTCATTCTGTGCTTGATTTGTGGTGATTTAAAAAGAGATCATGAATCAGTCACTGTGAAAGGAAAGCTGCAAAGTTGCCCTTCACTTAGCATAAGTAGCTTATTGAAAAGGAGTGGCAGTCACAACCCTAACCCTCAAAGGGATGGGAGAAAGCCAAGGAGCAGGGCAAGCTGAAAGTTTCTGTCAATGGGGAACCATCTGCCTGCAAACTCCATCACTACTGCTAGAAAACTGTCTTCACAGAAAATCTTCCTACATGTTTGAATCAGTTATTAATGGGCTCAGCTGTCAAAGGATGATAAGAGCATGAGTACGGGGGGGGGGAGTATAGTGCCAACTTTAAGAAAAGGGAATGCTTGGGTAAGAGAGGAAGAAGCTAAATAGTAACTCAAAGGAGAGATGGTTTAAAAATCCTGCATGTTTGCAGAATAGGTTAATATTCTTGGGTCAGGAAAAACATTTTAAAAAATTAAATCACACTTGACAAAGAAATTCATCCTGAGGATGAAATACTAATATGTACTTTAAGATATCAGTTATAGGAATATTTGTGTAGATTTTTCTTAAAATCACATGTCACTGCTAAAATAGGGTGCATCAGATTTATGTGAAAGAACAAAATCAGCAGAGGTGATCTAGGAATGGTTCTTATGTACATCTGATCAAGTCCAATCCCATTCAAAGAGATACCGAGAAAATTTGAGGATAAGATTGGAGCTTGAATATACTGAATCCACATATCAAAACCTTTAATTTGACTTTTATACAGTTTTCAAATCAAAATAGTTTGTTCTGGAATTATAAAATTTTATGATACAATGTATGGCCCTGGGTTAAAATAGAGTGTGACGGTGAAGATATTTGATTTGGATTGTTTTCTATTTTATCCCACTTGTTTGCATTCCCAGCCCAAGATAATCTGGATGAAGAACAAAGTGGATCTCAGTGGGGACCCCAAATTTCTGCAGAAAAACAACCAAGGAGTGTTGACCCTCAATATCCGTAAACCAAGTCCTTTTGACAGCGCCACCTACACCTGCAAGGCCATCAATGAACTGGGCGAGGCCATAGTAGAGTGCAGGCTGGACGTTAAAGGTGATTTGGAATGAAATCATGACATGGCCTGAAAATGCATCAATGTCACTTGTCAAAGATGCAAAGCAGCGGCTGCAGCTAAGCCACTAACGTTTCCCAATATTGGCTCACATTCTCTAGAATTGCCATTCTTTGCTAACTCACTTTTACTGAGCATGTCACTCTTCTTATCACATTTCTGGATTTTGTAATTGTTGCCTGGAATTTCTTTGTACCTGGTTTTTTTTTTTTAATTTTTACAAGAATAAGCTTTTGCTGCACCAACCCCAGCTTTGTTCAGCATGAAGAAGTAGAGCATTATTACATCTTTTGCAGGTGATTGGACCATTAATTAAGGCAGTCTTGACTGTTGCTTCTGTGGCTTTTGCTTCTCATTCAAGGCTTATGGGCATTAGTCATGGATAGAGTTTTGAATCAGTTTCTTTGCTTGTATGTGTGTGTGTTAATTACAGGCTTACTTTCTCTTCTCGTTTTTCTTTTATAGCAAAGTAGCTCTTTAACCAGAAAGGAAAGGAAATAAATAATGCAAGGAAATACATTATAGCCAGCTCTTGCTGCTAAGCGCAGAACAGAAGCTGATTAATAATTCATTACTAAAACTTCAGACATGCTCACAGAGAGAATTACCCCAGTTCGGTCTTGAATCTTTAGATAGTGAAGAATCTTTTCCCTTGTATTCTCCCTTGTGCACTTTTTTATGTCTTTTAAAAGGATCCCCTGGGAACACAATGCACCACAGACAGATAGGGACAAGGAGTCAACAGCCTGGGCAGGATCTACATTACTACCCCTTGCTTTTGGGAGGCATGATGGCTGCATCGCTTCTGAAGGCATGTTTTGCCCAAGTAGATACGTGACTAATAGAAGAATGCAATACTTCCTGGTTTGACCACCTGGTTATTGGCGATACCTCATAACTGTGAGAGAAGAAAGAGACATTTTTAGCAATCAGTAACACACTAATTGTAGATTCCATTTGCTGACATACTCTTAGTTTTAGTCCTGTTTTCAACTTGTAAACATGCAAAGAGTTGATCATTTGTTTTTTGGGCTCCTGCACATTTGATGCAGTTAGGGCAAAAAAAGGAGATATAAATCACTTTTTGCTTACCAGTCTCCTGAGGGAAGCAGAAATCATGGCTATCTCTACCTCCCTTTTGGTTCCTTCTTTAGGCAATTTCACAATGGGAATCTATTCAGTTTGAATCTAGTCAATTGCACAATGCTTCCCCTGCTCCCAATGCTGACTCAAATTCTTGAGATTCTTGAGATTCTGCTTATGCTGCACAAGCAGCAGGTATGTTTGTATCCTAAAAATGAAACACTGAAGCTATTTGGCAGCTGGCAAAAGTGGCAAAGGCGGCAAGATCTGTTGTAAAAGGAATTGAGCAAAATAGATTTCTGAAGGAAAAATCATCATTTACATCACACATTGTGCCCATATAAATCCACATCCTATTATTTTAAAACTAAACCATATAATTTAACCATCAATTAACCATCAATTATTTTAAAACTAAACCATCAATTGAGGCTTGCAGAAACCAAGAGCATTCATATTAATCTGTCTATCACTCTACTATCTTCTCCATTGCCAGTTATTCCCAATGCTTTTAAAAACTTTTGTGCTACCGAATATACAGGTAGTCCTCAATGTTTATTGTTAAGTGAGACATTTGTTAAGTGAATTTTGCTCCATTTTACAACCTTCCTTGCCATAATTGTTAAGTGAATCACTGCAGTTGATAATTAGTAACCTGGTTGTTAAGTGAATCTCTTTCCTTGTTGACTTTGTCAGGTTACAATTGATGATCACATGACCTTAGGACCCAGCAACAGTCATGCCAAGCATCTGAATTTTGATCACACAATAATGGGGGTGTTTCAAAGCTCATAACATTGAAAAACAGTCATATCACTTTTTTCAGGCCATAGTAACTTTGAACGGTCACTAAATGAACTGTTGTAAGTCGAGGACTACCTATAGTTTTCTCATTCCGCTTTCAATGTTTATGGGTTAAACAAATCCTCTTCTTTCATAAAAAACAGGAGTGGCTAGATTATTGGCCTGCTGTCCTCACTTGTTTGTGCATTTGTTCCCATGTATTCGTGTTCATTTCTCTGGCAGTTTACATTCCTTCTAAAAGGCTGCTAATGGGATGGCTGCAAAAAGGATTGATTTTTGAAATTATAGTATTAGCAAATGTACTGAGAAGCCCAAAAGGCCTACTGTTTCCCTTGTGCCAGATAAAGTGTGTGCTTTTAACTCCAATAGTGCCTAAGTGTTATGTAGTAATGAACCAAGTGAGAGTTCCATGCTGGTATGGCACCTCTGAAAGGTGTGGCATTCAAACTATCTTGGCAATTTAATACAAAAAAAAAAAAATGAATTGAAAACAAATTGAAATCAATGCCTCCAAACACAAGAGGAGCTTGCTAGAATATAAATTGCATCTGCTGCTGAAATGAGAAAGGGAAGAAGGAAAACAGCAGATGGCAGCAGCTGACTTATTCTGACTGTTCAGAAACTGGGTAGGGTTAAGCCTCCATAATACTTACTTTTAAGGGAGACCTTTCAGAGCAATAGGCTCTTAGAAAGTTGAAAGAAATCCAGAGGTTGTAACTAGCAAACTATTTCTATACTACTGGCAAGAAAACTACACTGATTTAAATTACAACAAGCTAAATACTGATTGAATGTTAGAAAAAGCTTTCCAAGAGGGGGACAGTTGGATACTGAAACTGATCACTCAGAGAACTAGTCCCCTTTGACTAGCTGAGTTCAAGTAGAAGATAAATAGCTATTAATTTGAGATGCTTTAATTTACATTTCTAAAAGGCTGAATTTGATAATTCTAATTGGGGCCTTTCTAACTCTGTGATTCTATGGACATGTTCTTCTGTCACTCATGAGCCAAGTTAAATTTCAGGCAGACTTTACTTTCAAACAGTAAGGAGGAACTTGAGATTCACTTGACTTGCAATTTACCAGCATTAATTTCTAGTTAACATCATGGAATCAATGGAAGATGGTACACAACCAGCAGCAGTGGCAGGGAGTCTTCAATCCCCAACTCAGGATGTGGAATTTGTTGTTCAAATGAGTGAAAAAGAGAAAGAAGCTTTGCTCGCCTTTTCATGAAGCTAACATAAAACTTCTAAACTCATTCATTCTTGTTTTTTCTTTTTATTCTCTTCTTCCCTTCCCAACAGCACCTCAGTAACCTTGTTGACACAATTATCAATTCAAGCAAATGGTGAATTATCAATTCAAGCAAATTCAAATAAATGGTGTATTTATTTTTCAATATATCTAAGTTAAGTTAATGATTGGGATCCAGAGGACAACAATGCTTTCTGTATTCCTCTAGAAAGAAGTGACTTGGGTGTACTAGAAAATAACCTGATGATCAGGACTACATCTTTTTTAAAAAGGTGGTGCTTGCATAAGTTTTACATCACGAACTTAGGCAAATTCAGCCCATCTTACTCAGGTGTACTATGTAAATCCTAAACACTGGTTTAAGATCTAGTGAGCCAAAGAGTCTGGATGAGTCTCTAACATCAGTCCATTCCCCACCCTCAAGTTTATAGCATCTTCTGTATCATCCAATCATTTCTGAGGTGAAATAAAGCCTGAATCCATTACTGTTATTGTAGCACAAAGTTTGATGACTCCAGATGATTCTGTAGATCTCAGTTTGGACTCCTGAAGAAGAACTCTGTCATACCTGAATTATCTGGGAGCACTGAAATATTGGAAAGACTGGGGAGCATGGAAGGGGGCCTTGAGGGGGAAGTCAAATGACCTATTTACTCCCAATTTCCACAAACAGTGATTCTTGCTCTGCTTTTTCCTCAGCATGTAGTCACCTCATTTTTGCTCCAGTGTCCTTTCCTATATTGTGCACAGGCTGGGCAGAAGTGCATCAAGACCAGTCTCTCTTCTTTTACCACCAACCCTATTACAGAAGCCACACATATCATATTTGGAGCAGAATTACAACAATCCAGCTAACCTTCTCCTAATCTGTCTGTCTGTTCAGTCAGTTCCTGTGTCAATAAAGTGAATTGATTGACTAATCTGGATCCCTCTTCCTGTTGGAAAGGTCGGCAACATCTAAGATGGGGTGGAAGACTGTGGAGGAAGAGATGTTCTTGTTTAGAGGATGGCAGGTCTGAGCAGATGTCTTACAATTATCAGCTATGTACAAAGCAGTTTTGTCCATTCATTTATTGATGGGGTAAGTGAGTGGGGAATTTGCAGTAACTTCATGTGGGGAGGAAAGTATCCAACACTGTGAGCTTCTGCTGGGAGGAGAACCTTACTTTGTATTAGTGTGTATGACTATGAGGGGATAGAGAAATCCTTGGTTCCCCTGAGCGGCGGCGTCTTCTTCTTTACCAGGAAAAATTGCTCCTTTTCCTCTTCCTGAAAAAAGAAAGACAGATAGGGACAGACAGGCAAAGGCACAGAGGAAGCTGACCCAAAAAAACAGTCATCCGCAATGTCAAAATGACTTCAAATGTTCTTAGCATCTTTCTAGCATAATTCAGTTGCCTACTAGTTTCAGAACCTGCTTCACCAATTGCTTTTTCCAGCAGGTCTTGGACTCTCATTGCTTCTCCAATAAGGTTTTCACTGTTTCTCCAGTTCTGAGTATCAGTGTCTGAATCCCTATTGAATCCCAAGAATCAGTCCCCTTCATGGAGATCTGGGCAACTGGAGGAATGAACAGGGAATCCTATAGTGGGCCAGGTGCTGGAGAAAGGAGCTGAGGCTCACCTAATTAAAGGTATTTCTACGATGATGCAGTGCAGTCTCCTTTTCATAAGTAAGGGGGGCATCATTGCGGTAAAAGCGCAAGCGGTATAGCAGCCGTATCCAGTGCCCAAAGATCTCATCCTGCTTGAGGGGGTGTGCTAGAAGCTGCAGATAAAAAGTGCGGCCATTCGCCAGACGGACTTTGAGCTGGAACCGTGATTCATCATGGATATAGAGACGAACGAATTTCAAGGGCAGAAGCCTGGAAATGAACAAGAATTTTTAGTAAATAAATTAAGAGCATCCAAACAGAATTTCTTTGAAAATGCAAATAAACCGGGAAGATGGTTAGCATATAAAATAAAAAAAGAGAAGGAGAAGAAAATAATATAACATTTACAAGATGAAGAGGGGAAATTACATTATAGAAATGAAGAAAAGAAAATAATAATTCAAAAATATTATGAAAAACTTTATTATCAAGAGGAAATCTTGGAGGATGAGATAATAAAATATCTAAAAAACTCAGACTTACCTAAAATAACTGAACAATACAAGGGAATGTTAGAAGAAAGAATAATAATGATGGAATTGACAGAAGCGATTAAAAGACAAAAAAATGGGAAAGCACCAGGACCGGATGGCTTACCAGAGGAACTATACAAAACATTACAAGAAGTGATGAGTAATGTAATGCTGGAACTATTTAATGAACTTCTAATGGAGGCAACAATGGCAGACTCATGGAGGGAGGCCTATGTAACACTTATACCTAAAGAAGATGATGATCTACAATTGATAAAAAACTATAGACTGATCTCATTATTAAATGTGGACTATAAGATTTTTGCTTCAGTAATGGCGAATAGGCTATAAAGACTATTAAATGAATTTATCCATATGGACCAAAATGTTCTTTACCTAAGAGACAAATCAGAGACAATATGAGGATAATTTTAAACATGCTAGAATATTATGAGACACACTCAGAAAAACAAATGGCGATGATGTTTATAGATGCTCAAAAAGCTTTTGATAACGTGAATTGGCAATTTATGATAGAACAATTGCAGAAAATGGATTTTGGAGAGAGATTTGTAAATACTATAAAAACAATTTATGATAGACAATCCGCTAAGATAATGATAAATGGAGAAATGACAGAAAATATTAATATTACGAAGGGTAAAAGACAAGGATGTCCCTTATCCCCATTGTTGTTTATTTTGACCTTAGAAGTCTTAAATAGAAATGAAGAGATAAAAGGGATGAAAATTAAAAAAGAAGAGTACAAACTGCAAGCTTTTGCTGATGATTTAGTATTCATTTTAGAAGAACCTCAAACAACAGGCCCTAAACTAATTAGAACAAATAGAGAGTTATGGGAAGGTCTCTGGTCTAAAAATAAACAAAGAAAAAATGAAAATTTTGATGAAAAATATTACAGAAAAACAAAAGAGAGACATAAAAGAGAAATTAGATATACAAGTTGCAAAAAAAGTTAAATATTTGGGAGAATACTTAACGTCAAGATGTGCAACAATAAAAGAGGATAATTATTATAAACTAAAAGAACAAATTGAGAAAGACTTGGAGAAATGGAAAAATCTTCAACTGTCATTTATGGGAAGGGTTGCAATAATAAAGATGAACATATTACCAAGACTATTATTTCTATTCCAGACAGTAACAATAAAAATTGAAAAGACTTACTTTCAACATCATAATAAGATAACAAGGAAATTCATATGGCAAGGGAAAAAAGCAAGAATAAGTATAAAAATGCTATAGGATTCAAGACTACGTGGAGGATTTGGATTGCCGAATTGGGAACTACATTACCAGGCAGCAGCATTGACTTGGATAAAGCAATGGATTGAATTAAGATATATAAGACTATTAACATTGGAAGATTACGATTTACAATTGGGATGGCATGCATTTTTATGGTAGAAATAAGATAGACACGTACTTTCATAGACATTATATAAATTACGCATTGCTATTGGTGTGGGAGAAGATTAGAGACAAATACTATGTGAAAATACCAATATGGTTATCAACAATGGAAGCTTTAATACACCCAAATATCTTTAATTTTAGAAATATTGTTAGATATAAGGAGTTACTAACAGATAAGGGGAAGGAGAAACAAAGAACTGGAAAAACAGGGGATTGAGATGGATTGGTATATGTACATGCAAATACAAACAAGATATGAAAAAGATGCTAAATTACATGGTTTTTACTTAGAAAAAACAGAGTTGGATAGGATACTCCCAGGAACAGAGGACAAATTAATTTAAAAAATTTATAATTTCTTGCTTGGCATTGAGTTAGAGGAAGAACAAGTAAAGGAAACAATGATAACTTGGGCAAAGAATTTTAGATACTCAATTTAGACAAATGACAACAGTTATGGGAAAGGAATTACAAACTAACAATGTCCACAGCATATAAAGAAAATCAATATAAAATGTTTTACAGATGGCATATGCCCTCTGAGAAACTGGCAAAAATGTTTTTTAAAAAATCAGCTAAATGTTGGAAATGTCACCAGTTAGCAGAATCTTATTATTATATGTGGTGGACATGTCCAGAAGCTAAAAACTATTGGAATAAAATTAAGACATGGTTGGAAGAAATGATACAACAACGTATAGATTTCAAACCAGAGCTGTTCCTATTGGGTATCCTTTCAGATAAAACTAATAAAGAAAATACCTATTTGATTATACATGTAATAACAGCTACAAGGATTGTTTTTGCACAAAATTGGAAATCGGAGAAAATAGCCTTGGAAGGAGAAGTAATTAAAAAAAATTTAGACTGTGCAAAAATGAATAGATTAACTCTGATGATTAAAGAAAAAATAGGATTCAGAATACTTTAAGACAGGGGATCAATTTTACCATTGGTTAGAAAAGAGATACAGATGAGTAAATAAATAGCTATGTAAAAAAAATGGTATAATTAGAATATTGTACTTTTGGAGAAATGTTGCAATAGATTTGGTGAAAATGAAGATAGAAGTAACAACAAAAATGGTTGATCTCCAAAATGGCGTGTAGCGATAGAGGAAGTGCAGCATGACCAGGGAAAAATATAATTTAATGTTTAAATTGTTGTTAATTATTGCTAAACTATTGTTTAAAAACTAAAGTGAGATAATATAAGGGTTCCCCATACATTTTATTATTTCTCCCCTTCTATCACATTAAAATTTAGTATCTGGATGCATTTCTTGAGGTAAACCACAGACAAGGCTTTGGGGGTATATCCCTGTAAGATGATGGTGTGATGAAAGGCACTCACGCAAACAGCTGCAGCTCCTCATCTGCGAAAGGCAGCGCCTCAGGACACTGACATACACACCATTCTGTTAGGCAGGGAACTGGCCGTGCCAGCAGCATAAGATCAGGCATCTCTAGATGTGGGCTACTGGCAGCGATGCCCATGGTGACTCTGGTGGCAATATCTCCTGCCTTGGTAACCTGGAAGGGAAACATTCATTTTGAGGGTTCTTTGCACTTTTACACTATTACAACAGAAAGCTTTGAAATAGTCCTCACATAACAACTATTAAGATAAAATCAAAATATTGATAAGTAGTTGATGGCTCTATACAAACCCAACTGGGATACATCAATAAGCTCAATTAACTACAGGCCAGAAATCTGTACAGAACAAGACAGAGTTAGAAAAATAGCATCTCTTTATCCAAGTCACTGAAAATTTACCAAGTTTTAAAGACTGTTAAATAAAGATTAAGTCAGGGATAGAGATATTCTGCTCTTCCAGATATTGTATAACTGTAATTCCCAGTGTTCCTTTTCATTGGCTTTGCTGAATACAGATATTTCAAGTTATAGATGAGCAATGTCTGGACAGCTGAAGGTTTTCAAGCAATGAAATCAAACAACGGTAATTTTAGGAATGAATTCAATTCATCTACTGAGGATTTATGACATGGTCATCCAAGGAAATGGCAACCATTGTTTTCTGTATTGTTGTCAAGACTTGTCTATGAATTCAGCAGAAGTCAAGTTTCAGCATCTTTACTCAATAGAAATTATCAAACATTTTTCTTTATAGACCACTTGTAAATTGGTGATAGATGCAGAAAGATCATTTTAGTTCTAAAAATCAGTGGCAGCCTTGCCTATCCAGTGCAAAGGATATGCTTGTTTAGTCAGCAAAGTTTGTCAGATTTAGCTTTGGATCAGGTTTCGCATTTATTCTGATTAGTCTAAGTACATCAATCAATTACATTAACATCCCACCTTTTTCCAATGAGATCTAGATGGGGTCGAAAAAACAATATCCATGCAGTAACAACTCTAACATTGAAAAAACCTGACCTCAAGTCATTCAATGAACTCCCTGGACATCCTGATCCCACATTTAACCAGTAGAACAAATCGACTTCTTCTCAATTTCTGTATGCTTCTTACATATAATTGGTGGACCATGAGAGTTTCAGAATTGTTGATGTAGACTCGGTATCTCAAACTTATCTGCCACAGTCCACATGCAGCTCTCCATCACATCTTACTGATACCTACAGCAGGAGAGAATATTAAGGCAGCAGGTGCTCTTTGCCAGGTGCTATAGATTCTTCTTGCTTAAGAAGAAAGCATGACTTGGCTTTGCACACAGCTGAGAGATAGCTGCATTCCTAGTCCTGTTATAGCTCAGGCCAAGGCCTGTCAGCCTGCCACTGGTGGCAAAGAGTTGTGGTAGGATAGTTGCAGGGATCTCTACTTGCTTACTGTCCACTGTCTTTGAACTCCCTGCTGATAGCCTTGGCCTAAAAAGAACAGTCCCTTGAAATGATTCAGATTTGAGATTCCTGATATGAATTATGTCAGGGGGAAAATCCATTTCAAATATTCAAAGAAATAGAAGGATCAAGAGAAGACAGATATGTGTCACCACTCCCTTCATTATATTGATGAAAGTTCAAAGACTGCCTGCAGCGGAACAGGTTATATAAGGCTGATTTAGGAGAAAAATCACAATTCTCACTTCACAAAGGAGAGAGATTTTAGGGACAACAGGAAATAAAGTGCACTAATGCTGAACTTCCCACAGTGAAACCTCCTGTAACCAGGTGCCCTGCAGATCTATTGTAGTGCAACGCCCATTATCCCTGAGTAACATAGCCACTGACTTAAGATGCTACTGAGCTGTTCACATATATTTCAGTAGAATCGAATTTATAAATAAAGCTTGGGGCATAATTGAAGTATAACCTGTTAAAATGACTTTATTCTTATGTTTTATTGATTTTTTTTCTTAATTAGATATCTCAAGTATTTTTTATTCCTGGAAACATAATAATGGCATACAAAAAATGGCTTTGCTTATAATTCTATATGCTGTATCAGATTCCAATTTGATTTAGGACATTTGATTTGCTTCTTTAGTTCGAAAAAAGATTAGTCAGTAGAAACCGGTTGTAAGGATTCCTGTCTTTTCTCTAGATGGGTAAGAAAAAGACAGCCTTCTCTAACATGTTTTTCCCCCAGATGTGTTAGGATCAAGTTCAGTTAACTCCAGGAAAAATTAGATTAGGAATCTCTGTCAAGACTTCTAACTTCCAAATGCAACCAGACAGAATGGACAACTGGCAGCATAAGGTTATTGTGCTGACCAGTGGTGGGATTCAAAATTTTTTACTAACGGTTCTGGGTAGGCTTGTGGGCGTGGCAGGGGAAGGATACTGTAAAATCTCCATTCCCACCCCACTCCAGGGGAAGGTCACTGCAAAATCTCCATTTCCTCCAGATCACCCGGGACTCGAGAGGCAGAGAATAGATGGGGGCAAGGCCAGCCAGAGGTTTTATTTACCAGTTCTCCGAACTACTCAAGATTTCCGCTACCGATTCTCTAGAACAGGTCAGAACCTGATGAATACCAGCTCTGGTGCTGACCTAGAAACCAGAATTCATGAGTTCTAGTCTCATCTTGGGCAAGAAAGCTGGGTAGGTGACTTCGGCAAGTCAGCCCATCCCACATCACAGGGTTGTTGTTGTGGGAAAAATAGGAGGAAGAAGGAGCATTAGGTATGTTTTGCTGCCCCATGCCATTTATAAAAATAATAAAAGCAGGATATAAATAAAGCAGGGCATAAATAAATAAATAGTGGAATGGTGAAGGCATTTACACACATGAAGCAGAACAACTAAATGAGATACCCCTGCTTAATTTTTTTAAATGAAAACAGAAAAACAGATACCATCCTAGAAAAAAAGCACCTTCCCACTGATTTTTTTACAGTTGGAGTGCCTTTTCAAAAATAGTACAGGGTGCTAATTATGTTCAGCAAATGCAATAACACTGCTCTCCCAAACAAATTAGATATATCTTGCCACTGAAAAACACTATTTTAGCTTTATATATGGCAATATAATCCTAACAAACTGATTTTTTTTGCCTTATCTGACTCAAGAAAAGTTAGAACTTGTTGCTTTTTGGTAGAGTTTCGAAATCTTCAGCCTCAGCTAATGCAAGACTTCTAGGGGGCTAGGTTGACTGGTGGAAATAATTTATTTATTCCATTCTTAAGTTTCTGAAAGAATGTTATGGCCAGTATAGAAAGTAAAATAAAGTTGTTGTAACAATAACATTGCAGAGGCGCATATGTCTAACATGCCTGTGAAAAAGAAAAGTCATAGATCATCTTACAATCACCAATTTCCATTGCTAAGCAAGGTGGTTGTTAAAGGAATTATACCTGATGTTAAAACTGTCATAACAGTTGTTAAGCAAGCATCGTTGTTAAGCAAATACAGCTTCACCTATTGGTTTTGCTCGCCGGAAACTGCCTGGGAAGGTCACAAATGACAATCACATGATCCCAGGATGCTGTGACTGTTGTAATTACATGCCAGTTACCAAGCACCAGAATTTTGATCATATATCCATGGGAATGCTGCCATGGTTGTAAGTGTGAGGACTGGTTGTAAGTCACTTTTTTCAGTACTGTACATAACTTGAATGGATGAAAATGAAGGTAGCCTGTACATGGTGCTGAAAAGAGTATGAAGAGGGCACCAAGTAAACAATCTCAAGAATACCAATATCCACAGAAAAGGTTGTACTTGCCCTTTTTCATTTTCTCAAGAGCATTGGAGGAGGCCTTAGGGTTCAGATTTTCGGAAGTAAATACTGGGGGCTATTTTCTTAATTTCCTTCCCACTCTGTTTCACCTGTAAAAAATTGCTTTCATACAGATCACAATCTTTCAGTGCTCCATATTCTCCGCTGTTCAGGCACCTCCGCAGGTCTCCCATTTCAAAATGCAGATATCCAGAGGACACAGAAGGATCCTGACTACGGTGCTGGAGGCCCTGTGAGGAGAATACAAAAAGGAAATTTAAGAGAAAGATCTGAAAGGACTGCAAATTTCTATTTAAATAAATGAAAGGAGAACAGGTAGGAAAGCCAGGACTTGTCTCTTGGGTGGGGTACGATTGCTAGAATTTTGAATCTGGTCATAAGTACCTGCCAGGGACTTCAGTGGTAACAGTCATAAGAACAATTGTCAGTCTTGAAAAGACTGGACTCCATTGGCAACTGTTTCGTATGAATGCCACATTCTCTTGTGGATCATCTGTTGGAGGGCTGATGGTGAGGGGGCTAAAGCAAGCCTTGGTAGTACAGTGGTTTAATGCACCCTGTTATTAACACAGCTGCCTGCAATTTCTGCAGGTTCGAATCTTACCAGGCTCAAGGTTGACTCAGCCTTCCATCCTTTCTAAGGTAGGTTAAATGAGGACCCAGTTTGTGGGGGCAATAAGCTGACTTTGTATAAATATACAAAAGTATGAAGGCTATTGCTTAACACATTGTAAGCCGCCCTGAGTCTCCGGAGAAGGGCGGCATATAAATCAAATTTAAAAAAAAAAAAAAAAAAGCAATGAGAGTGCACACAAGTTACCTTCCAGACATTTCTCATTTTTGTCATTCTTATTCTTTTTCCTTATTGATAGAACTTACAAGAGACCTGAAATCATCTCTTACATAACTATTTTTAAATTAGGCCGAGGGCAACAAGGTGCTCATCTAAAGCCTAGACCCTAGATAGGCAAAGAGACTAAACTCATACATTGCGATAATTTAAATTGTGTTTTATTTGGTTATAATTTACAAAAAAAGAGAATATTTGCAGCTCAAAGTTGAAATGGCGTGAACCCCAAAATTGAAAGGTGCTCTCTGAGGTTGGTTGTTTTCTTGCAGACATTTCATTATCCAAACTAGGTAGCATCATCAGGGCTAGTAAGAATTGGATTTACTCTCAATTTATATCCTAGTGGCTTGGTGGGAGTGGGTCTTGGAGATTCTTTGGTTGGGCTGTTTACTGTTTATTTGTTACGCAGCTTCATCACTAAGTGCCTGACCACTCAATTCAATATAGGACAACCAACATAAGCCATAAAAAGGATAACATTGCCATACATCAAAAATATCTCAGAAACCACCAACAGAAAAGCACATGGAATCAGCATAGCACACAAATCAACTAAAACCCTCCTAAACATCCTAAGGAAGCCAAAAGACCTAGCAGCCCCAGAAATAAAAACAGAAACCATCTACAACATACAGTGTGAAGACTGCAACAGTTACTACATAGGACCAACAGGAAGATTAGCAGAACACATCCAGAAATACCAACTCAGAGTCAGGAGAATGATGAAAACTCTTTAATTTCACAACATATAGACAGATTTAACCATGGTTTCAACTGGGAAACTGACATCCTAGACCAAGCCAAGTCCAAAACGCTAGACAAATGCTTACAATTTGGCCACCATTAGACACATAGACATTAAACAACATCTACATACTGCTCAACAATCTAAAAAGGGAACAAAAAGATCAAAACATCTCCCCACCAGCAATCAACAACCTGATGAGTATAGATTAACATCAACATCAGACTAACAATCAAGAAGTAAACAATACCCCAATCAAGGAACTGCCAAACAAGCTAAGAGTAAATGGCCCAACCAAAGAACCTCCAAGTCCACTCCCACCAACACTGACATGGCAAGTCACTAGAATACTAATTGAGCGCAAAGCCCACTCCTTTTACTTAGTCTGCAGGACTAGCAATAGCACTTTGACTAGTCCATATACCACTTCACAGTGCTTTACAGCCCCTCTCTAAGCAGTTTACAGAATCAGCATATTGCCCCCAACAATCTGGGTCCTCATTTTACCAATTTTGGAAGGATGGAAGGTTGAGTCAACCTTCAGCCGGTGAGACTCGAACTGTCAAAGTGCTGGAGGTCAACTGTCAATAGAATTAGCCTGCAATACTGCATTCTAACCACTGCACCACCACGGCTCTAAAGAAAAAAAAACCAACCCAGCTTAGAAAGCACCAAGGACTTCTAGTTTTATTTTAGGATGTTGTTTGAATTCAGCCATAGCTTGACTTGACCTAGATCACAACAGGATAAATTTGACTTGTTTCTTAAATTCACCTCAACCTTTGTTCATGTTACAATGCAGTTTTGTCAATAGAAGAAACAGCAAATAATAACTTGAATGCAGAGCCTAGGGGTAGATTGAATACTTGGCAACCTCTCAATTAAATAATTAATTCCAGTCTAAGGGAGGAAAATTTGAAACTGACTTAACAAAATAAACTTCTTTTTCAGTCATATTTGAGCAGCAATGACAAAGTAAAACAAAGGAAAATAAATAAATAAATCATGTAATTCCTACAAATGTTGATTTTTTTATGTGTGAGTTCTCCTCTTGCAAAAAGGGAACTGGAATAAAAAACTGTATGAATTGCAAATCTTGGAAAAGCAGAATCATAAGTTATCAGAACCAGAATATTTCTTATATTGTGGGAAGAAATATTCATCTGGTTCAGTTCCAACCGGGGAGAAAGGCAATGGAGACAAAATGGAGGCTGGAGGCTGATTGGAAAGAGGGTCCATTTATTGATGAAGCAGAATTACCAAGCAGTATAATTCTGGGCAGCTGACAAAATGGAGTTTAGAATGGGTGGAGCTTTATACTTTCTTTTGGGCTTTGCACTTGGGCTTCCTGTTCCTATGCTAGAACATGTATTCTACTGGCTGTTGTCAGATTCCTATGGGGTCATGTAGGGCTCATAGCTAGCTCTGTAGGCAAAAGTGGAAATGTAAATCCTAGGTGCTTGTCTGTGCTAGTTTTGTCAACCTTTTGTTTCTTGCTTATGAGTTTCTGTCTTGACCCAGCCTTTCTGAATGGATTACCAAATCTGCATTTCTAAAAGCTGGCCTTAGTTTCTGCTTGGGACCTGAGAAACTGGGGCTGGTTTTTGAATAGTCTGGCCCAATCTTTCTTAATGGGCACAAAATATCTGCTGGGGGCTATTAAAAAAGACTGAGTCTGCTTTCTGTCTTTTTTAAAAAAAGCATGCTTCTTCATTTCTCATCTAGGAAAATATAATATTCTGCCTTTTTAAATAGTCCCCAAAATATTGCATTCTTCTGGGGATGGGATGCTGACTTTCTACAATATCAAGTTTAGATTCCTGCTAAAGTGAAATTGAAGACTTTCGACCAATCTCCAATATCTCTGCATAATCACTCAATTTTGTGATGACACATTAAACCAAAGAGCAGCTGCCACCATTGCTTAGGAAGAAAAATGGGATAGGCAACTTTTGTTTTTTCTTGCAAACACACATGATTGCAAACAGTATAATATTTATTTGGATGGTTATTCTGTTTACTAAGGAAGGAAATAAACTCTAGTTTCTGCAGGAGACTCTAGTTCGCTCTTGGCTCTACTTGGTGGCATCGATTATATTCTACTTCCTTTTGAAACAGTTGTAGCATCCATTATGCTAAGGATGATGGGTCATACAAATCCAAGACAACCTTTCTGACTTGGGTCTAGGAAAATTGCAGGTTGTTATTTTATCCTTTCATCGCCCTCAAAAATAGAGGAGACGATGCCAGAGATTAAAGGATGAGGCGCAAGAAAACCCATCGTGCAATTTCTTCCCCATCACTCGAGCCGGCTGTTCCTACGTCATCCTTTCTTCTCAGCGCTTGCAGCTGCGAGACAAGCCGCCGCCACGTGCGGCGCGAGCGGAGAGCCAGCGCTTAAGAGAGGCGCTAAGCCGCAAAGCGCCGGTGATTGGCTTTCGCTCGGCTCTTGAACGCTGCACTTCGGCCCCCAGAGTGCTTTGCGGTTGCTCTGCCTGTCCTCTTTTCCCCAGATCACGTGATCCGTGGAGGGAGCTATGGCGGCTGCCGAACGACCGCTCTGCGCCTGCCTCCTGCTTGTCGTCGCCCTCCTTCTTTCCCCCTCGCCTCAGGTCCTTGCCCGGGCCTCTGCAGCCTGCCGGGGAGAGGCCGTTGTCAAGGTAGGTCTCACGGTAACATGGGTGAGGGCAGAGCTGACTTTGGTTGCCAGGACCTAAGCTGTGCTAGACGCCACCCTGGTGTTTCCATGGATGCCTAAGGAATTGTAGGGAAAAGATTCACAGGAGTGCTGCTTCTGAGTCTGGATGCTTCCTTTCGCCATAATCAGTGGTTGTGAGAGCTTTTTTCCTCCACCAGCACTATTTCAGCTGGTGGCTCGCCTTTGCATCTTGTGGCAGCGAGTCCCGTAGTTTAACTCTGTACCCGAATGATGCCTGTTTTGAATCTCCTAACAGGCAGCTTCATTAAATGGATTGGGACCTGCAGTTACGAGAGGCGATAAATGTATATATATATTCTTCTTTGTGGCTGTGTTTTCATTTAGTAAGAAAAGAGATGAAGCTTCATGAGTTCTGCCATTAATATGCCATAAAGAAAGACTAAATGGCGATGCATCAAGGCCTTCTGATTTGGGGAAGGAAGCAGCTTGGCAAAAGAGGCTGGGACTTAAGTGCCATCTTGGCATAAAATATTGAACTCGCTTATTAATTGTATGTACAATAATGTTACTTTGGGAGCTCAAGATGGATTACACGGGGATCTCCTTCATTTTATCCCTACAACAGCCACTCTGTGAAGCCAAGTTGAACTGAGAGAGTGACTAGCCCAAAATCATCATTGAATTTCCGTAACTATGGATGGACTGAATCCTGAGCCTCTATGATCTTTCTCAAAACATTTAATTGTTAAGCTTTCCTGGGATTGAAAAGTTGATGGATAGCTGCCTTATTCTAAATCATTGCTGATATATCCAGCTCAGCATTGCGAGATCTGAAAGACCAGTCTTAAGGATTGAGCATTATAAAGCAATTGTTCCCAACCTTTTTTGGCACCAGGGACCAGTTTCATGGAAGACAATTTTTCCATGGGCAGGAGAAATGGTTTCGATTTTACTCACTCACTTGCCACTCATGGTTCCTTACAGGCCACAGACTGGAAGTTGGAACCCCCTGTCAAAGAGAATATCTATGTGATTTCTAGGGATAAAAAAGAACTTGATGGCACATAATATCTAGCTCAGAATTGTATTCAATAACCTGAAACAACTCTCCAGGATTTCCCAACTGGAGCATTTGTCAGCTAATTCACCAGTTGAACTGGAAACTTCCTTATCTGCTTGAAAAACGATGTCCCTCCTACAAAGGCATTATTTCCTTGTATTCTTGCAACAATCTCACAGGTTTAGATAACAGAAAGGAGCTTCTCAAAATATTGGAAGATATTTTATGCAAACATTCAGTCAAAAGAACATGTGAATTTGAGTCATTTCTAATTTTGCCTATGCCTAGTTTAAATTATTTTATTTAATTATATAGATTCTAGTTATGAAAGCTTATTCCATAATAAATATCATAGACTGGAATGTATTGTAGTTTTATTGGTCACATTTAATGCTGTACATCTGTGGTCTCTTTTTACAGGTGGTACCAGTGCAATTACCAAAAACACTCAAAATACTATTTTAAATTATGGGCAGAAAAGTTTTGCTATTATGTGGGATGTAACATTAGCACACATAGGGCAGAATTTGGGTCACTGAAGCTTGGAACAAATTATAGGAGCTTTGCAACATTCATAGAACAAAATAGAATAGAATATTGGCCAAGTGTTCTGTGGACACAGAAGGAATTTGTCTTTGGTGCATATGCTTTCAGTGTACATAAAAAGACAAGATACACTTGTCAAGAATCACAGAGCACAACACCCAGTGACAGTCAAACGGTACAATAAGCAATCAAATCATACTAGGAAACAATATCAATATAAATCGCAAGAATACAAGCAACAAAGTTACAGTCATGCAGTCACAAGTGGGAGGAGATGGGCGACAGGAATGATGAGAAGACCAATAGCAATAATAATGCAGCCTAATGTGAATAGTTTGACAGTGTTGAGGGAATTACTTAGTAGAGTGATGGCGTTCGGGAAAAAACTCTTCTTGTTTCTAGTTGTCTTGCTGTGGAGTGCTCTATAGTGTCATTTTGAGAATAGGAGTTGAAACAATTTACGTCCAGGATGCGAGGGATCTGCAAATAAATTAATGATCTAGTTCTGTTGCTTTCAGTCTGGTGAAGCCCGAGATTCTGAAACTTGTGGATTGAATCTGCAGCTGGAACATTCATTTGAGTTGGGTGAGTGTATATAGTGAGCATGGGCAACCTTGAATTGGACAATTTGTCCATATTAAGTAGCAGTAATTAGGCCCATTTCATAGTCATGTTAGTTTCCACTTTTCATAGCCTTTATGCATACAAATACATAAATTAAGACACTATGGGAACCTTGAGTTCGCCATTGGAAATATGCAAAAGTAGACAATATTTGAGTAGTAAGCTCCTCTCCTAGGCCTGGTTTACTACTTTGAAATTACTCCTGAACTGAGGGTTGTCATTGTTTACATTGGGAAGGATTAAGATATATTCTAAAATCCTGTGAAACTTGGGAAATAGATCCTGGCCTTTCCTTCTCAGAATGGCTTTAAGGAGCAGAATAGGTGCTTTAAATATCTTAAAAATCTATACAGTTATGTGCAAGTTCATGTTGACGTTTGTGTGTGATTATTGATAGGCAGCCAAAAAAACACCCCTTTGGACAGGGTGGGGCCCATGGGATGCTCACTCTTGTCCTTATTGTATTAATGCGTTCTGCATGTGCTAAACAGGAAAAGAATTGCATTGGCAGCAGTCTAAAAAACAGGGGAGGACTTTGGAGACATACTCACTTCTGTATGTTGTAAGTGGCTAAAGGTCATTTATCTAAGAGGAATAAGAATAAGACTCTTGAGATTAACTTGTGTTTCTTTCTTCTAAAGATGACAGCATTCATTTCAAAAAACGGGGTGCAATTCTGTGGAATGTGGGTCCTGAGCCTAGTCTCTCCCTGAGCCAGAAGCAGTTGACTGAAGACGAGCGCAACAAACTTAAGGTGAGTGGAGAAGCCAAGGGAGAGCAGCTTTGCTTTACTTTTTTTAAGGAGAAACATAGTAGAATGAAGGCACTTTGGAAGAGAAGTAGCTTCTTTCTGAAAGGAAGAAACATATATAGGGATGTTGTATTTGATTACTTTCCTGCATGGAAGCCTAAGGGACCTTAGGCAGATGGGTTTTCTTAGCCAACTAAACTTTTTCCCTGACGTAAAATTAGAATTATTTGGTTCTCATCGGAAGCAAAAATAAATACTACAAAAAACACTCAATGTATTTTGAGACCTCTAGAGTGTAATTTTTATCTCCTTCCAATAGAGTGAGGTAGTGAGTTTCTCCTTTCAGTGACTATATCCTCTTTTTTTCAGGAGGTAGCTACAGGGGGTGGACTGTACCGCTTAAGAATCCCACGACAACCTCTGGGGAGTATTGAAGACAATGCTGTTGAATATGTCACAACTTTTGTTAGAGCGGTAAGTATCTTCACTGCTGTTGAATTCTTGTACTCTATAGGACACTTGCTTAGAGTAGAAATATGGAAAGTGCTCCACCATAGAATGTGCCAAGCCCCCAAATATGCTAAGTATTCTGGATCCATGTTATCTTAAAAGTACCTTGACAATATGTTACAGCAATGTCTTATTGAGACACTTGCACATCACTAGACTGAAAGCAGCGAAAAAAATGACTCCTACATACTCTTGTGAGCCAATCTTGCCTCTTTAGTAAAATAGCTAGATATTTTATCATCTTCAAAGGTAGGAAGAGGTAAACTGCTTTTTCTTCCTTGGTTTCTTGAGGGGTAAGTGAAGAAATATGGGCTTAGGTCCATAGAATTGGGTTTTTTCCCCTGCCTTAAATACGGTAGTTTCTTGTGGCACACCCTGTATTAATCAGGAGATCATCTTCCTAATCCTGATGAGGCTGTTCTGAGATTATTGAGGGAAGAGTTACGATTGACTTTAGCTTAATTTCTGGGATGCATTGGCAAAATCATGCATCTTTACTTGGCAACGATGCAGAAATAGTATTCCATTGCCTTCTGAGATTTTTTTTTCTCCCAGTCCCTAGAGATTTCTAAGTAATAGAAACTAGACCTTGTTTTTTTGCCAGCTAAGATCAACTATATGCTGATTGATAGGAAGACAATATTATGGTGGATTGTGACTGGGGAGATTCAGGTTCTGAGCCAGTCACTGTGTCTTCCTCATATCTCGTGTACTTGGATCACAGTCAAGTTTTTTTTTTGCAGTCTGAGGGTGCACTTTTCAGAAAGAAAAGCAGCTTTGAGGGGCAAAGGAGAGATTAGTAGTAATGCAGTGATATCATAAGAATGGCCAAAGATAAATGTTTGACCATTTACTGTGAGAATTATGGGGGTTTATGTTTCCAAATTGGTGTTTTAGAAAGCCTTTTTCCCCACAAATATGAAAAAAACGACACCAACGTTTTGGCAGTGCAGTCTGTGCAGGTTTGCAGAATGAGGCTTAGGAAATTACCAGGAAATTATTTGCTTAAAGGAATATCAAGATATAAATATAAGAATAAGCATTGCATTGCATTCTTCTTTTGAAATATCTCTCTGTCTGGTCCAACATCGGTGCCTCCTGAGAGGGAAAGCAGCACTGAAGAATCTCAGGGTTCTGAGATTAACCTCTTTTCCTGAGCAGTTGCGGTCTGGGATATTTTTTGCTGGAGATGTCATCTGTGCTGCTACTGAAACACAGGCAGAGGTGAAACGTAGGAAGGCCAAATCCAGGAAAAAGTCACCCCTGAAGTGCTTGTGGCCCCATTCATTCACTATCCCAGTAACTGCCTTGCTACTTCACAGGACCGAGTTTTGCACTAGTATGCAAAACTGGTGCTCATGCGCACTGAGTTGGAAACGCTAAGACAGGCAGAGAGACAATATTGATGTGTCTTCCTTTCCTTGCAGTGTTCACTGGTCGAGTCTCATCTGTCAGATAGGCTGGTAGTGCACACAGACATCGCTGGCAACATAATTGGCCTCTCTGCTGTCACTGTTCCTAGCTCTTGCCACGGAGCTGAAGTGGAAGATGTGGATCTGGAACTCTTCAATACTACCATTCTCCTCCAGCAGCCCATACCAGCAGCTGTGTGAGTAGTTTTTGACTAATCTAAAGTTAGATTATGGAAGATTTTTTGGAAGCAGATTTGTCAGTTAAGAGCAGGTTTCCTCAACTGGAATATAAGCAAAATGACCAGTCTTCTTCACCAAAATGGGGTGGAGGTTGGCTAAAAGGCAGGGGTCTCATCTGGACAGATTGGCAGAAAGATTTCTAGATGATTTATTTGCAGAGAAGTGTGAATCTAGAGATTTGACTCTGATTTTAAACATGCAAAGTGGAAAAATAGGTTTCATTGAAGTCCTTTCAGTTTGTTTATTTCTATACAGGGTTTAGCTTTGCACTGAACATTAGAGATATTCGCCAGTCTGCCTTTTTTGAAGACTGGGTGGTGGAAACTTTTGAGGAAGGGCAGGAAGACGAAAGGGCAGAATCCTATCTCCAGTTAGGGAAAAGGAAGGGAGCAGAGTTTCGAACGTATTCCAAGACGGGGAATTTTATCAAGATGCATCCAGTGAATTTCAATACATTTCACTTCGGAAGCAAAGCATTCTTTCTTTGACTAGTTCTAATGAAAGAAACAGCAGAACCACCTGGAGTGTGGTGTGTTAATGTTTTTCACACGGGAAACACGGTTGAAATACTGTACATTGGGGCCCAAACGTTCCATTTACTTTTTAAATACCTATCTGGGCTTGTGCAGCCCTCTGTGAGTACTGAGGGATGCTTTCTAGTTTTGTTACTAATAGTTACTTTTTCTGCTGCCAGCCCTGAAACAGCAGCATTTATTGAACGCTTGGAACAGGAGCAGGCTCAGAAAGCCAAAAATCCCCAGGAGCAGAAGTCCTTCTTTGCGAAATACGTAAGTGTTGTACTTTGGGGGTGGGGGATGGGGGATGGAAAGAGCAGGCTCCGTTCTTTTTTCCACCCTTGTAGCGCAATGTTCTCAGTTCCTCAGCCTGCCTGCTGTCTCATTTCTGCATCTAGCCAGGCAACTGTTGCTGAGAAATGACTGCTTCCTGCTCTGATACTTCTTATCCCCAATCCCTGCAGTGGCATTTAATTCTGGGTGCAGTTGCACTTCTCCCAGTGACCATCTATGCAACATTCCCTAAGAAGTTGAGACGACGGCCCTGAGCAAAAGTAATCCTGTACTTGGCTCAACTCACTTTTGTCTTCTTTGTTTGGCTCCATTTAGCTTGAACTCTCTCAGTGCCTCCCTGTGTCACCTTGGAGAACAAAAAGGCTACACTTCTTTTGGAGCCAACCTTGATACTGGGGAGGGGGAGTGTGTGTATGTGTGTAAGGTGACTGCATCCTCACCCAGGTGCTACCTTTGTGTTCACTGGTCCAGAGGGTAGCATTTATAATTTTTTTTACTCTTTTTGATCAATGCATTCTGAGAATAACTCCAACCCCCCAAATTATGTTGCTCAACAGCTGGCTTTCTTAAAGTTACTTTAGTGATTACTTGCTCTGTGATAGCTTGGACCCGACCTTCTCTGCTGCCAGTTGGCTGAGACCATTCAAAGTAAGCAGGGTGCCTTTCAGGGCATTCTTCTTAATTTTCAGTTTGCTACTCTCTGGATCTTTATTTCCTGATACGATAGAATTGAGACACCCTTTTTTGGTGGCAGGTCCTTTCTCCTTCATAGTAGACACAGACACTTCTTCCTCATTGGCTGCACACCGATTGGCTCAGCTGTAAATCTGGTGAAGGGTTTCTTGTGTTTGGGATTTGTTGAAAGAGGAGCAGCAACAGGATGCACGGAGGGACAAGAGCAAAACTAGAAACTGGAAAGTACCGTTAAGGGGGGATTGTGAGAAGTCATGATCACTTCCAAGATGGAAAAGAATGAGATGGGTTATTACATATGACGAGGCCATATGTTTTTAATATAATATATATATTTAATATAACATGTATATATTTCTTTCTCTCCTACAGTGGATGTACATTATTCCTGTCGTGCTTTTCCTTATGATGTCTGGAGCCCCTGATGCAGGGGGGCAAGGAGGGGGCAATGGAGGCAGTGCTGGGGGAGGGGGGCGATAAAGGAAACAACAAGGTAAATAAATATTATTGGAAGTAAATAATGGGACTCTCTTTGATTTGTGGGAGCAAGGCTAGTTTGGGGTTATAGAACGAAAGAGCTGCTAATATTTTTTATGCTTGTATGAGAAGCGGGAGGGAATGCATTAATTTCATTTTAAATCCAGGGTGGTTTCCTTCCTAAATGATTATAGTAAATTGTAAATATCTCTATTGATTCCAAAGGGTACATTTCTGCCATAAGGTAGTTTCAAGTTCCGTTTTCAGTATTGGAAATTATATACAGTCACATAATCAAATCCTTTGTAAAAAAAAAATAATAAATCTAAAAATTTAAAGTCTTCTTCCCCAAACATGAAGTCTAAGAATTTTCTTTTTTAAACATTCTTTGACTGTTTCTGACTCGGAAGAGGTTGAAAGCATTGAGGATTTATAAGCTAAAAAACATGATGCAAATGATGTGCTTGGAGAAATGAGCAAGGATCGGTATATTATGTTGATAGAATCAAATAAGAGAGAATCAATGAAGCTACCTAGCCCCACGAACACTGCAGACGAAGACAGAACAATTCAGGAGGCACATTCCCTTTCTTACTAATGCTATTGCTGTGCTACAGAAGTTAATGACAACGTATGCGGAAGCTGGAAAGCCTCCCCCTCCCCCCATCAGTCCCCAGAATCCTATCTGCACATTGTTCTAAGAAGTTATCATCTAACTTTGACTTTCTGTGGAACATGGCATAAAGACAAATGTAAACATTTCTTATAGGCTAAGGAAATAATGATTTTGGAGCTTCTTTTCCACCCATCTTGTCTTACATGTCTGGTTGGTTGGAGCTGGGATGGCTGGTAATCAAGGGAAGAACTCCTGTTGCTGACTTCCTGGTTATGAGTGTACAGAGGAGAAAGGTGGAAAATGTGCGGTCTGTGGGCTATGTGTGCCTGACTTGCAATCCCCTGAGTGTGGGGGAGGGTTGGGGGGAGCGTTTGGAGAGAATTAGTGTATCTGAACTGTGTCCTATATAAGTGCATTTTGGATTATGGTCCTTTGGAACTGCCCCCCTCAAAACCTAGTGTAATAAGCCCAAAATAGAGTTGGACCTATTTTACAGTCTTTGGGGACTTGACTCCCTATCCACCTGGCTAGGGTCTGACTGTCTCATTTTGGTCATAGGGTTTGCACTGTCCTATCTGTTCAAGTCAGCCTGTTTTTGACTAGAGGCTGTTGAGGATTATTCTGATGACCTTCATGAATCCTTGCCTCTTGTGACTAACTGTTTTGATCTCTACAATGCATTTCCCCTTCTGGATGTCAGAGCAGATATGAAATTTGATTCCGTGCACATCCACGGTCCAGCTATGCAGATACCTATCTACCTACTGCTTGCCCCCAGCTACAAAAGAACTTCACAAAAGCACAGTAAACATTGAGTTTAAGGCAGAGCTTGGTGGGATAGTATGATTGAGAAATATGTTTCATCAGGCACAGTAGTTGATTGCCTTGTCAGGAGCTCTGGTTTCTTCCCCCCTTCTCAGGCCTTGTTAAATGTGTAGAAGGATGGGCGATAATAACAAAGATCTCATTTGAGCATTTCATGCTCTGGTTCCTTCTAGGAGTAACAAATATATGAAAAAGCTTTTAAGAAGTGGCTATGGCAGCCAAGATAGCCATAACTATTTGTGAGTGGACAGGGACTTCCTGCAGTTAGCTTCAGAAGAAGAAAATTTAGCCATCCTTATCCAATACTAGCAAGAGAAGGGTATATTGAGATAGTGGGGCAAATTATTTTCACATTTTGTTGAAGAGCTGCTGGGTGGTGGTCAGGCCTTTGAATACTAAAAGCATCATGCTGTTCCTAGTTCTCATCAGTTTTTGCATTTAAGATTACCTTTAGGTAGGTAGGCTTTACTTACCTGATGCAACCGAGAATCTGGCTGTATGAATCTGCCACAATGGTCGTCCTGATCAGTATTCACAGAACACGAGTGAAACTCTTCCTACTTATGACCCAACTTGATTCAGTGTAGCTATGTATAGTTGTATCCACAGAAACCACAAAGGAGCAGAACGTAGAGGAGGTTAATTCTAGAATGTGGCACAGAGTTGTAAGGCTCTTTGGCTGCTGGAGGAAGATCAGGCTAGTTGTGATAATAACTTCAAATATGCTTGACAATTTGGGAAAATTAAAGTAGAACACCTTCTATTTAATTGGGACTAGGAGAAGATGGATATTGCATGGATTTAGAATTGTGGCCTGGGACATTCCAGTAAGTTATCTGAGGATTTTATGTGAGATTTAAATGCTAAAATTTAAGGGTGTGTTTACATGGCTGTCAAAACCTTGCATGTTGTGCAAACAGAGTTTACATAGTTAACAACCTGTGCATTGCTTGCTGATTTTCAGTGAGAAGGACTCCATGTCAGATACTTCCCTAATTGCATAACTGGAATAAAATAAGACCCTATCCTGTTGCTTGGATTGTCTGCAGTGAAAAAAGAGAAAATAGGTAAAGAAAAAGGGGGAGGAGTCCAAAATGCTATGCAGGAGACTAAAATACACCCAAAAGTTATAGAACTATATTTGAAATCTTCCAGAATTTACAGATTTTCCTGCCTATGACCTATCATAACTTGCCAAATTGCTTCAACTGCCAAGGATGACATTGGATCTGAGGCCAAGTGGGATTAGAAGATAAATTGAATCCACAGGTGATCATTTAAAACAGCTGCAGTTAGAGAATTAATCAGTTGATACATCTTAGCATAAATAATCTTCTAAAAAGAAGTTAAAGCTTGCACCTTTCTGGGAGTAAAGGCCAAATTTACAGTGCTAGATGAAAATGGAGAGGTGAATCCACATGGCTGCCCAGCACAGCTCTGGTAGGGACACACCAGGGGAATACCTCAGATAAAAACTGCTGATGCCACTGTTCCTTTTGTGCACTGAATATATATTGGAAGAGAGGATGGCTGATATGAACTAATTCATATCAAAATTTAATTGTCAATATCTATTTCTAGAAATGCTGAGAGGAAAGACTGCCTTTTGGAAGGCCTGGAATAGACATTGGTCTTGGTGAAATGGTGTTTAAAAATTCAAGTAAAAAATAGAGCATGATGGATATCTAAAGAATGAAGTAATGTTTCTGATGGTGTTGATGGCTGAGAAAAATAATGGGCAATACAATGTCTTGATTCAAATAAGGTTAAGATCTACTTTGGAAAAAAGGAACCATTTGGGTAGATAAAGCTTTGTAAAGACATCATGCTCTACTTCAGTGAGGTAAAAGAGCATGACTTGGCTCTCTTTCATAAAGATGTACTTTGCAACTATCTCTTTTATTTTCTTCAGCTTTTCTTCCCTCTAATAATGGCACAGCTAATGAAAGACCTAGCCCATCATCAGCATCAGGTGATCAGGACATGGGTCCATGGAAATCATGTCCTCTAAGGATTCACAGACTCATAACTCCTTACCTGACAAAATATTCAGGAAATTCTGATCTCCTTTGGTACAGCTGTTACAATGAGATCAGTATGATACAATTTCTTTGAATGTATCTAAATTCTGCTATTCTGTTTGTAAAATTAGGGACACTTTGGTCACCCAATTAATTACCATTTATTGTAATACACTGTTACGTCTCATTTTATTTTAATGTTTTAATTTTTATTCTGGTCTGTGACCATCATAAAAGACTCATCACCATCATCCTCTGGAGTTCTTGGGAGAGTCTTGGGACTCTCTTGGGAGAGTCAGAATAGTTATTTTGGGATTCTGTAGAATCTGTGAAATGATCAATAGGCGTTCAAAGTCCATGTACTTTGAAATGTATGGGGAGCATCAAATCAAAGCAGCTGTGTATAGTCTAAGCAGAGTCATCTGCTTAGTGAGTATGTAAGCAATGTCAACATCTGGTGAGGACTTCTGCATATAGTATAGTGTGCTCTTTTGATTTGAAACACTGGTGTCATTTGGTTGAGATGTGAATAGGACGAAGAATTTGCTTCCTGATGAAAGTTCTTCAAAGCTTTTAAACTATGTCCAGGGTGTCATCAGTATTGCAATCCATCCTCATTGAAGAGAAGGTCCTCAATTTTAGCCTTAGCTTCCATTGTCAATCCAATGGAGCTCAGCCAAGCATGGCAATGTGGGATGATAGAAGATTCTGTAACTCTGGCTGTGGATCAACTGCATGATGAGCCATATATAATTCCTGTTTTGGCAAAGTGTCATGCTTCTGCATGAAAAACTTTTTCTATTTACCTCTTATTCCCTGGCAGAGGAATTAGAAATGGAATATTTTCTTCCACAAATAGATCATACTTGATAAATGGCAATGCAGAGGGAGGGAGCTGCTCTCCCCAGTTGAATTTGCAGCCAAGGTGTCACATTCAGGTGCAGAATTATATTTACAGTGGCAGTGTGATTATGATGCCTCCACTGTAACAAAGATAGGTGATGAGTATCAGCCTTTCTGAAGTTGGGTGTTGGAAAAACTCCCGAGAATACTATGAACAGCCAAGAAAGCAAATGTGTGGATTCTCAAACAGATCAACTCAGGAGAGTTCCTACTCTCAGTGAAAAAAGAAATTGCAAAATGTGGTCCTTGTGGCTATACTTGCTTTAGGATGCTGAGCTGTCCTATTGAAGTTTTGAATAATGGCTAAAATAATGAAAATGTGGGGGGGGGGGGAGAAGTCCAATGAAGCATAAATGGAACCAGCTGAAGGGTGAATGTATTAATGCTATGGCAGTAAAAAAAAACAAAACAGTTTTACCACAGCCATGCCTAATCATACGGTTGGTTTGGATATTGGGACCTGTACCTAAGAGTTCTAAGACCCAAGTGAGACTTTGCCCAGATAACCCTTATATAACAACCACACACTACTTCTTTGTTCACTTGAGGCCCAGGTACTTTTTTTAATCAAGCAAAGTTACCATTTCCAAACTAGTCTCAATGTTACATTCTGGACACTCTTCAAGCACCCTTAAGAAACATTGGCTTTGGGGTCCTTGAACCTATACCCTGTTGTTACCCATCTCAGCTCTGCTTGGAGTTGTTTTGTTTAGTTAGACCTGGAATTGTACTGAGGAGGAAGAGTGCCCATAGACTTGACTCATCATTATTCTACTATATTGATATTTGTGCTCTCCTGTTTATAGGCATACATCTCCAGGGAAAATGCTGTATTCTTGCAAACATCTTTAATAGAATTTTTATAACATTCTCCTGATATAGAAACATAGCATGACAGGAAGGAGATAAGTTAGGACCCTTCTCACTGATTGGATTAAGGGAAATAAAGCCAGTCAACTGTCCCAAATTCTCTGAGGCTCTACAAATATTATTTTTATTCCTGCACTTATTGATCTATTTGTTTACATTTTTGTCCCTTGAGCCTGTATTCTTGTATAAGATATGAATGCACTATGAATCTAGAGTACTCCAAAGCAAAGTGGCATGCAGACTTTTGGTGCTCCCAGAAAATTTGTCAAGGCGAGGAAATGGGCAATCCATGCTAATCCATCTGGACAACCCAAGTAGAATCTCCAAATATTAGGTAACCCATCTGTTCTGTCTTGTTATGCCAATTGAAGGTAATTATGGAATAAGAACTAGGATGGAAATAGGGATCCCAATCTAGTCAACCCCAGGAGCTCACTGGGTGTCTTCAGGGCAGTCAGTGCACCTTTCTTAGACAATTTAAGAAGGTGACCTCGCTTAGCTCTCAAATACAAGTAGTCCTCAATTTACAATTCATTTAGTGACTGCTTAAAGTTACAATGGCACAGAAAAAAAGTGGCTTATGACTGTTTTTCACATGATCATGTGATAAAAGTTCAGATTCTTGGCAACTGACTCGTATTTATGACAGTTGCAGTATCCCAGGCTTATGTGATCACCTTTTGCAATCTTCTGACAAGCAAAGTCAATGGGGAAGCCACATTCACTTAACAACCATGTTTCTAACTTAACTGCAGTGATTCACTTAACAATTGTGGCAAGAAAGATCATAAAATGGGGCAAAACTCACTTAATTGTCTTGCTTGGCAACAGAAATGTTGGGCTCAATTACAGCTATAAGTCGAGGACTACCTATATGCTATTTTGATGTGCAAGGGGAATGGTGAGATACAACTAGTAACAAAAAAGATTGATTCTTGGCTGTCAGGGGCAGTAGAATTTACCAGTTTGCTTCACTTTTTCTGGTCTGGTGTGGTTGATACACATAAAGTTGCCCTACTCTAGTACAGATGATCATCCAAGTTTCTCCAGTTTAACAGCGTATCTCTTTCGTCTGATGAAATATGAGCATATACATCTCTGCTTTATCAGAATATATTGGTAGAATGCTGAATACAGGTTCAATTCCTTCATTTATCTACACTGCTATTATATTCCACCTTTGTTCAAAAGAGTCTTGAATTCCAGAGATATGTTTTTCTTCCAGTTTTATTGATGTCACGGTTTTAGCAGCAACTTCAAGTTCCAAACTATTGTGAAGAGAGATCACCGTCTGGCCCCCTCCCTCTCCCATTAATGCCAGAAATCTATAGCCAAGCAATTGGGAGAGTATATGGCTTTTCCAAAAAAAGGGCAACAGAAGTTTAGGAAGCAGGGCTAATTCTCCTGTTTTATCCCTCCCCCCTCCCTTTATTTCACACAATTAGAACAAAAAAACAAAAACAAAAAAACAACCATAAACAGGACTGAGCTTCAGAGACCAAGACAAAATGACAAATGGATGCACCTTAGGGGGAGAACAAGAAAAAGACATTCCAAATTTAAAAACAAATGAGGTGGGGGGTACATAAGGAAATAACACAGTGGAGACTTGAGTGGCAAGAACCAGAACGTCTTGATTCTCTGACCAAGAGGCTGTCCTAGCTTAAATCTGGGAAGCACTCACGCACTCAAATTGAGTGGAGGGTGACCATGCAAAAGCCAGAAGCAGCAAACTTAATGAGACTTAGGAAAGGAGTCACACTATTATCTCACCCCCAAACATTTACACATACATATGAAAGAGTCCAGAACTGGCTGTTGATATTCTGAGTTAAACTGAGCCCAAATCTAATTCCAGGTTAGAAAGTAGGCCTTAATTTAGTCCATTATGGAGCCACTTTGATGTCACAGGCCTGATGTTAATCTGTAGGAAGATAATTCCATGGTGGTCCTTGATGCAGAAGGCATAGCAGGGCAAATTGGCTGAGATGTCCAGAGGGAGTCCTCCTGGGTCACTTACACAGTTGTCTATCAAGGTTGGGTGATGAGGAAAGAATGCCAATTTTCTTCTCCCTCCCTCCTATTCTTGGGCTGGAGGTTCATGAAGACTGAGGTAATGGGTGCTGCATGCTTTCTGGTACTATGCAGAAACTCTGCCCCCACCCCTATGAGACCAAGCACCCACAAAGACATTCCTTCATGCCTTCAAAAGATCTGTTGTGAAAAGAAAACAAGAAAGAGAGGAAGGGTTAACAGTCACCTGGCTCTAAAGTCACAGCCGTGAGAAGATTTGAAGCCCGTACACAGGATAGAATGTAGAAGGAAGAATGGTTATCTGCCATGCCTGTCCCCTATTATGCCTCCTGAAAAAGACTGTAACTATAACAGTCTGAAGAACTCTACTATATAGCTCCATGGGGAAAGGGAGAACCTCGTGAATTCCCGTCCAATGAGCAATTTTGAAAAACAAAGAATAGATAATATTTCTAGTTTACCATTTTGACTCTTTCCATAACAAAGACTCCAATAGCATGCATGTCAAAAAAGATCCCACCCCCATTTAGATAAACTAGGGGGAGGGGTCTTTTTTATTTATTTATTCCAGATACAATATATCCCTCCCACAAGAAAAATGCTCTTTGATGGCTGCCCTTATGGCTTTTGAAAAGAAAAATGCATCAGGCAGCAAACTTTCTGGGGAAGATGGGGATTGAGGGAAGCAGGAACTTGCAGTCCTTCCCTCAGATGATCTCCTATTGGCACTTCCTCTCAGATGGATCTGAGGAAACGTTAACACTCCAGAAAGTTCTGAGAGCACATTGCTGGAACCCTGAAAGAAAAAAGAATGAAGGCCATCTATCACTTCTTTCAAAACTAATATAAAACCAACTTTTATATTACTAGAAATTTCTGACATGGTCCAAACTGAGTTGGGGGATTAATCCTGGAATTGTCCCAAGAATTTAGCATGTCTCTAACTGAGAATTTAGGCTCTGGGAATTGCTTTGTTGCTAATACCACTTCTATAATTTGGCGTTAAGGTTCAAAATAACTTAGCCAATACCATGCAGCCATGCAACTCTAGAGCATATAGAGTATAAAGTTGTGGAATTTATTTTTGGGGCCAGAAATGGAACATTTTACATATTCCCTGCAACCTAGTTTAGCAAGGGAAAAAATGTTGGTTTTTTGGGGGGGCTAATAATGGCAACCTCATCTGAATAGTAGCCACTGTCTGTGTTACTCCACTGCATTTCTATTGTTATCTTTTAAAAAAATGTTTGAATATTTATTTGTCTAGAATAATTCTATTTACCGGTAACTACTAAATGAGGCTTACTGAACTGATTTGGTTGGGTGACATCAATGCTTTAACAGCAGTACCATTAACTGAGAGTTCATTTCCAGATCCAATTCAAATTACTTATCTATAAATGGGTTGGACCCATAATATCTTAGGAACATCTCCTCCCATTAGTAAGACTCAAGCACACTGATTAATTTTAGAGGCCCTTCTTTGTGTTTTAAGTTGATGACTGTAAGTAGAGAGTACACAGGATGACCTTGATGGGGAAAGAAGATTCATTACCAAAGCAAAAAAGAGGGAAGCATTACTTGAATCCAGACAACGGTGGGGGGAGGGTGATTATGAAAATGTCTCAGACAGACACTCCCCTAATTTATATGAATAAAAAAGAGGGAGGAGGGAAAGCACAACAGGACCTGCAAGGTATTATTATAGTCAATCTAAAAGTATTGTGTGTGTGTGTGTGGAATTTATTATTTGGTTTGCACTGCCTTATCGGCCTACAATAAGGGATCCAATACTTACTGGCCAAGTGTCCCCTAAATAAGATCATATCCAGGAAACCCAATGTAGCATCTACTTTGTGAACTATCTGGCATTAATTTTCTAAAAGAGCAATATAGTATCTCGGGCACACATGGAGAAGGATAGGTGTCTCCGATTCGCTACAGCTTCTACCAAAATTAAGAAGGTATATATCATTTTTCATCCCATTTCTATCTCTCTAAGGCACTTACAGTCCCTGGTGGCAAAGGGCTGCTGGTGGTTGCTTTAGTCTGAATGAACGCTTTCTACTATGATGCTAGGTTTATCTCGAGCTGGAGGATTCTTGTTGATATAGCTGTTCAAAGTCTTCTCCTGAAAAATCAGAGGCAGCAAAGAGAAAAAGATCAGAGGGACAAATGTGTTGCTCTCAAGACTCTCCAACCATAGCCAGAGCACTCTGACTTACAGACTCAGATTTGAAGAGATAGTCCAAACTTGGCCCCCATCCCTCCCAACTGTGTCTTCCCAAAAGAAAGATCCAGAAACCCCAACTCCGTATTCTGTTCCAACTTATGACATTATACAATCCTGACAGTTTCCCCAAACGTTTAGCCCGTTGTTTCTCAGTTATTCTGGAACGTTATTCCATTGTGTCAGTGAGTCTTCCAGCATTCTTCAGGAACCATGCTTTGTATTCAGGATGCACTACTAAGTTCTTGGAACGGTACTGTACAGCTGCAATACCAGAATACATAAGAGGCACAACAATTTTAGCCAACAGTCTAGAACTACATCATTACCATAAAAGCTGAGTGAAAGACAGGTCATAAAAGGAATACACAGAATAATTTATTGCATTCTTATTTATAGGAATGGGCAGTTTTTATTGTTTCAAGGGCCACATTTGTTTGGAAGGAATCCAGGAAGGCGCTAAATGACAATAGTGGGTGGGAGTTGGGCAAGATATGGGTGGAGTAGTATCATAATTAAGAGAGAGAAACATGTTTTTCATTCTGTCCTGCCACTTCATAGCTCCCCCCCCCCAATTTTTCTCTTTGTCTTTCTATCCCAGTGTTTCTCAACTCAGGCAACTTTAAAATGGCTGGCTGGGGAATTCTGAGAGTTGAACTCCACAAATCTTCAAGTTGTCAAGGTTGAGAAAGACTGCTCTATCCTGTGCCCAAGGCAGCAGGTTAGAATAGCTTTGTGCTTAATGGAGAAGTTGCAGAATGACTGGTTCATTGCCTCTGTTTCTTCCTGAACTGGCATTTAAGTTTAATTTTTAATTTCCACTGGAGCAATGGGTTGGACACAGATCAGACCTGGTGTTCTCACAATATCACGCTCACCTCTACTAGCTGGTGCCAATGTTCAATGGGCTTACGTGGATTTGCCAGCATCTCAGCCCAATGATCTCTCCCAGGCGAATCAGCATCATTGCCCACTCGACACATGCCAATGACTTCATTATGCCCAATGCTGTGGAAGAAGAGATTTATTTCAGAGCCAGCCTCTCACAGAGGTGGAGGAAAATGTCAACCTCACTTATGTGATTTGCATTAAAAAAAAAACCCTAAAGAATCCCTTAAGTTCATTGTCTATGATGCCATGATCCAAAAAACTTTCACTTGTCTATTCTAGATTTTTACAAAAGAGTCTAGTCTAGCATATGGCCCTAGGTTTTCTGCGGAACTCCCATTCAAACATTAATCAGGTCTGATTAGTTTTTTGGTATCAGCCAAAGGCATGATAGGTGCTAACACATCTGTGAGTTATTGGATCATTTGTATGCTTTACTTCAAACTGCTATATTAGGGACCCAGAGACAAACCAGATCACTGAAATATTAAGTCGCCCCCCCTAAAAATGCTATGTTTTAACCTTATTTAGATCATATTCTATTTTAGCATCTAAAATCAATTTAAGAAGTTTGGGGTGGGGTTTGAAATGGATATTTAAACAAAGCTGATTTTATTCTAACAAAGTGTGCATCAGCGTTTGTTTTTTTTTCCATTTCTGCAGCAAAAGTGCATGTGGAATATTTAAACACTAGTATTTAAGTACCCTTATCCTGCTAATCTACTTCTCTTCATATGTATTGCATCATAAGGTCCCACCTGCCAAAATAGAATAGAATAGAATAGAGTAGAGTAAAGTAGAGTAGAGTAGAGTAGAGTAGAGTAGAGTAGAGTAGAGTAGAGTAGAGTAGAGTAGAGTAGAGTAGAGTAGAGTAGAGTAGGAAGGGACCTTGGAAGTCTAGTCAACCCCCTGCTCAGGCAGGAAGTCCTATGCCATTTCAGACAAATGGTTGTCCAATCTCTTCTTAAAAACTTCCAGGGTTGAAAAAATTTACAACTTAGGGAAGGCTGACTATGCCACATTCATTCATAAAAACAGCCAGACAACAGCTCACTTCCTTGTCACCTTCCAGAGGTGAGAATATAAATTTCCAGATTTTCCAGGCCAGCATAACTACGGAAATGAGGTCATGTCAAGGGTTCAAAGCCATATAACTGAAGGATGCCCAAATTGGGCAAGGATTGCAATTCAGGATTGTCCTCAGTGCATAACTCTCTATTTGTCAGAAAGTGTGGAACAATCTTGTCTCTAAGTTCCACCCACTGCATCTTCGTTAGAAAAAGTAAAATGAAGTCCTGCTGGGCTGTATTCATTCTCTAGTAGTTTTCAATATAATTCCAGAAGATTTTTTTTTTGCACTATTCTTTACTAACCTGTGAACTAGCAACACAGCATTTGACTTAACAAGATATACCAAATCAAATAATCTGAATGCCCTGACATTTCAATGTTATTTTGTGGGTTTTCACAAGGCTTTAATGATTGGGGGGGGATAAATTCACACCGTTCTATGAAATTGTGCAACAGCATCCATGGCTGGTAAGAGTTGCCAATATCCCTCCCCAAGACATCCTACTCTGTGTCTCCATCTTGCATGTTGTGCCCCAAAATTCTCCAGTATCTTAAAGACAGGATTCTTTCACTGAAAGTAGAATCAAGGAAAGTGCTAAGTCATCATTGGCTGAAATGACTTTTGTCCAAAGGGGGAAAGAAGTCTAAAGGCCCAGCCAGCACTGAAGTCCCTGGAAAAGCCCTTTAAATCATACCTCTTCTGTTTAACTCACCGGAATTTGGGTGGATATGATATATCTTACCAATCATAATCCATGACTGCCAAGGTAATGCTGACATGCTCCATGCTGTCCTGGGGAATGTCAAAGACAAGAGCCTCATTGTAACTGGGGTTCAAAGTGTTTTTCTTGATGGAAGTCTTACGCTTCTTCAAGCGCCTCCCTTCACACATGAGGGATGCTTTGACATAGGGATCTGAAAAGATACAGGCAAAAGATAGAGAAAAGCGGTCCAGGTTTACAGGGGAAGAAGCCAAGCCAAATTTATACCAAGAGCCATCACCTGTAGTTTGGCAGTTCGAATCCCTAGTACAGGTCTCCTGCCAGCAGTGAAATCCACTTACCTTCGCTACCGGTTCAGGAATGGGAGTGCCTGTGCCTCTTCTGTGCATGCACAGAATGGGTAAAAAACGGGACGTAATGACGTCCCGGAGGATGGGCGGAGCCTCCCACCACCGGTGCTACTGGTTCATGCAAGCCGAATAGATCTAGCTGGATTTCACCACATGAGCAGGGGATTGAACTAGATAACCTCCAACTCTGTTACTGTTACCTGTAGCCTCTCTGTCTTTAACATTTTGCCCCATCTCGTTTCTGATCACTGTAATTTTTATTCCTTTGAGTTCAAGGAGTTTAGACTTCCTGATTAAGCACTGAGAGGAATCTTTCCCAATGGTATTTGAATGAGGTTTTCATGGTTGTGGGAACTGTTTGTAAGTGCTTAGTGAGAACAGATGCTGTCCACTACAAAGTATCATAAGGTCCAAAACCATTTGCAGGAGAATGGCATGGCAGAACTTGCAAGGAGGCTAATCACAATTCAGAATCCCTTTATGATGCAATTGCCACAAGCAGAAAAGTAGCATTATAGGAAATAGGCTGGGCTATATATAACCTTTTTTTCCCTAATGACCTACTATTTCACAAACTTTCCATGTAATCAGCAAAATACCAGATAGCAAAATGTTTCAGGCTGGCCCTGCCCCCACAATAGACCAGTCACATAAACCAAGCTGTTTTCTTTGGCAGAAGCTTTATCATAGATATAAGTGAGGCTGTGCCCACCAAACCGAACTGCAATTCCAGATTATATAGGAAGTTTACCACTACAGAACAGATTCTGCAGTTTTTTAACTACCAACATCCATAAAAGCCGGGCTTGCTTTGAGAAATTCCCTCTCTCTCCTGGTCATTTATAACTGCAAGTCCTTCCTTTCCTCCCTCACCCCTTCCATAGTGGATTGAGCTCTGATTGTCATCATAAACACCAAGATCAATTTATCAAAACTGACTTGGCATTATCTGTTAAGAAGCATCCTCCAGATCACAAACATGACAACTGTCACTGAGATGTATATCCCTAACTAGAGGCAGTAGAAAAATTCACTCTGTCTGAATGTTTATGCAAACTGATTGAGTTCATCATTCCCAAATGTACAAGGAAACCAAAAATAAACCCCAGCTCACACAGAATGCAAATTACAACTTTAAAAAAAATGTGCAAAAGGCACAGCTTAAGGAACAATGTGCATAGAAAAAAGCATATGTTAGGAAAAGCCTATTAGAAAAATATATATATATGCAAAAATATTCTAGAAAAATCACATATAAGAAAATATTTATTAGGAGAAATAAACAACAGCATTTACAAACTGCTGGGAAAACAGGCCAAACATAATTAATATGGTAAAAAAAGAGATGCCGAATGAAACAAAAATTGACAGATTTGCTCATTTGAAGCTGAACTATGTCCTTGTAATAGCAATGAAGCATAACGGGATCCATCTTACACTCATCTTGTTTCCTTCTCAGTAACCCCTTTTGCTGCTTTCTCTGCCCTCATTCTAAATGCTGCCTCCTTTGCTGATGGCAGGGATAAGGAACCTGATGCTCTCTAGAGGTCTCGCATTTGAGCTTTCAACCACCCTAAACAGTATGGCAAAGATCCAGTCTTAGGAGATACATCCCAAAGATCTGCAGGGAATTAGATTGCCAGTCCTCCCAGGGCAATGTTCTTACTTCTGACTGACCTCAAATTCTTACCTATATTTGAATCCCCTCGTTAAATCCTAGGCTTCTGTGAAGTCAACACATACCCAGAAGTTTCGCCTTTCATTCTTTGCTGCCATCCTATCTCCAAATTCATAAAGAATAGGATTCCAATTTACCAAAACTTTAAAATAAACGAACCAGGCCCAAGTGCAAATAAATGTGTCTTCATGTGGGCAGCATACCTTAGAAACACACTGCACTCATGAATTTGTTTTAGCAAGAGAACAGAGGCCCAAAGACATGTTGTGTTAAAAGCATGATTTTGCTTTTAGCATGGTTCAAAGCAGGGGAAGTCAGACAGACTCTAGTAGAGGTAAGAAAAAGTTAAACTCTCCCTTCCTGGTTATGAGATTCATCTCTTAAGACTCCCCCACATAAATGTTATCTGCATTTTTCAAAACCAAGAACATTAAACGTAAAAAACTGTTTTGTTGTGCAAATTCTTTCACATAAAATCCCATAGCCGCATCTTCCATCCCCGCAAAGTTCCTTTTTTTGTGCAGTCCAATTTAGGATAGAAAAAAAGGGAAAAGATCAGGGAGAAGTCAATTTCTGTACGTTTTTTTACTACTTTTAAAATAATCTGGAGTCAGGATGTTTTACCAGTTTATAGCAAACTGTAAACATATATTCGTACATTCTAATTTTTCTTCTGTTTTCTCCTGCACACCGTGTCTAACTGACAGTCCTCCAACACTTGAATTCTGGTATTTAGCTTTTTAATCTCATTTTACTGTCCTTTTTCCCGATAGCCTCCTTCTAAGTCAAAGTTACTGCTCCACTGCCAATGGCCTAGCTATTTTGCTTCAGGAACTACTGATCATGACCCAAACTTTGTCAGATCTGCTCACCAGAAAATCCAGTCAGGTCCATGGCTTTGAGGTTGGTAGCCTTAATGATGGTAACCGTGAGACGACCAGCGGTGGGCAGATAACAGAGGGAAAAATTCAGCTCCCCAAGGTCTGCTTTTTCCTATGAGAAGATGGGAAAAGAAATGGAATGATTTCAGATCCTTAGTTAAAAGAAAACCTTCACTGAAATTATTGAATTAGAGGCTGGACAGCCTTTTGCCAGCTGTGCCTGGACCACATCTTGCATTGCAGATCTCAAATTGGGAAGAGGGCTGAAACAGAAGCCCACTTCATGCATACCCACACACGTATATGTAGAAAAGTGTTAGAAAAGATACTATGATTTGCTGTATTCTGGCAATACAACATACTGTATTATTTTCAATTCTGCCAGCAGCTATATCAGGTATGAGATTAGGGTAGGACTTTGAGAATAACCTTGAAGAAGAGGAGAAAAAGGCACAGCCAAGGCAATGGTTAGGTAAAAAATATCTCACCCCAAATCAGGAATTGAATCTGAGAAAGCAATGAACCCCAAAGAACTGACCTAGTTCTCTTTAGAATAAAGGCAGGGAAGTGGAGATGGTGGTGGGAGTTGCAAGATTGATGTCAATCCTTCAAGATAGATCAAACTTGAGCCCAAAGTCATGAACACTAAAACTACTTTTTTATAGGGTTACAAAAACAGAATCCTACAACTTTGAATGTGCCTCCCTCCTCGCCTTTATTCTTGTCAACACCACAATGTAAACCAGATCAAGAAACAGATAGGCTGCTTTATAATAACAGAATCTCACACGTTTGATTGTGTTTTATTCCCCACCCTCCTATTATATTCATGTGAATTAAGAAGGTGTCTGCCTGAGCAGCTTATGTATTCCTTCTCCCTGTTTAAACCATGATTTCCCTTCTTTTTTTTGGTAACAAATCTGGCCTCTCTCTCTGTCAAAGTCACCTTTCTGTGTACATATTTTCAGTATTTTGGATATATCTTCTGTAACCCTTTATATCAGGCATCCTTACTCAAAGTTTGGAAATTTTAGTCCAAAACATCTGGCCAGCACCAAATTACATATCTCTATTTTGAGCCCTGTGATAAGAGTTCTATTAGACATTTCTGCAAAGCTTCTGGAAAAGAGCATTTTTGGCTGGCGGCCTGATTTAAGAACATTTTTTCCTGCCAAAATATTCTCAGGAACTGCCCTCAGCACTCACTTCATTTTGGTCATCAGTTAGAACCCTTTTCTTTTAAAGCGGGGTCTCCAACCTTGGCAACTTTAAGACTTGTGGACTTTAACTCCCAGAATTCCCCAGCTAGCATGAGGAATTCTGGGAGTTGAAGTCCACAAGTCTTAAAGTTGCCAAGGTTGGAGAACCCTGCTTTAAAGGATAATCAGTAATATTTATATGATTGGCAAAATAGGTGATTGCCATAGAAATGGTCTTCTACATTGTTGGACTATAATTCCTTCTGATCCTTGATAAATATTCCCTCCTGGTTGGAATTTATAGGAATCCAAAAATATCTCGGAACCACAAGTTCTCTTTCTAACCCAACTGTAATGCACTGACTCTCCATGTTTTAAAACTCTGAGAAAAAAGGCAGTCTCTAAGTTTTCAGAGATCTTACTGCTTAAAATAGTTTTCTTTCGCTTTCAAAATCTATGCAACTTTATATAACTAAAAACCCAACCCAATAACAATCAAACAACTTTTAGAAAAACATGCATAGAAAATAAACATGACCAGAAACAAAGCAATTCCCTCATTAAATAGTAAGAAATACCGTTAATTGATAAGAAATGCTGATTGCGCATTCAGTTTCTCCACACAGCTATTTCCCACAAACACATATACACCAACATACCTTTTCAATGTAAAATATTAAGGCCACCAGTCATAAGCGGAAAGTTAAAATATTTAGGAGGGAGAATCTGTATACACGTTGTCCCTGGGGTGGGTTCTACTTACCGGTTCACAATGGAGCCGCGCACATGCGCAGAAGCTTCTGCGTATGCGCAGAAGCGTTGTGATGACGTTGGGGTCAGTGGGCGGAGCCTCCTGCCGGTTTTACTACCGGTTCTATAGAACTGGTGCGAACCGGGGGAAACCCACCACTGCATTGTCCACAGGTAGGATACAATCACAATCGAGCCCACATTTTCCACTACTAAGCAAAATAGTTGTTAAGTGAGTTTTGTCCCATTTTATGGGACATTTCTTACCTCAGTTGTTAATCACTGCAATTGTTTAGTAACATGGTTGTTAAATGAATTTGGTTTTCCTATTGGTTTTGTTTGTCAGAAAGTCAAAAAAGGCAATCATATGACCCCAAGGTACTGCAACTGTCATAAATATAAACCAGTTGCCAAGCATCCAAATTTTTATCATATGACCATGGAGATACTGTAATGGTTGCAAGTGTGAAAAACAGTCATAGATCACTTTTTTCAGTACAGTTATAACTTTGAAAGGTCACTAAATGAAAGGCTGTAAGTGGAGGACTATTTGCATCCACTTTTTTTAAAAGACAGTCTAATACAAAGGACTAACTATCCTGTCAAGGAATTTTCTCTATCTTTCATGCAGCTGTAGTCCTTGCTTACTGACCACAATTGGAATCAGCAATTCCATTGCTAAGTGCCATAGTCACTAAGCAAAAAGCAAACAAACAAACAAAAAAATGTGACTGTCCCAGACTGATGTCACTTCTGCTTCTGTCAGTAAGTGAATCAATGGTGTTGTTAAGCAGGACATCATGTGACTGACTTCCATTTCTCTTCCACATTATCTATTAATTCTGCTTGTTGGTATTTGGTCATGGAACTTGCAAAAAGTGACCATGTAACTGCAGGACACTGACATGGTTGTAAATGTGAGCATTAGTTGCAAAGTTACTTTTTTATTCAATGTTTGTAGCTTTGAAGGGTTGCTAAACAAGAGAGATGGTAAGAAAGGTATGAACATCTCAAAATAATTTTGATTTTTTTCCCCAAAATTTTTGTTTCATAGCCGAAGTTGCTATTTGTATTAATAGGAAGAAAATGTTTGCTTAAAAGCATTCTAATGATCATCAACACTGCGGAAATAACCATTACATATAAAAATTGATAAAATAAAAGTTAGATTATCAGTGCACAGGTTTGTCTATATATTTGGGATGCTGGAGAAGTTACTCTAGTAAGGTTCATGTATGATGGATACCGGAATTATATCTTATAATCTGCAAACCTATCCGAATTAATAAAAGAAGTTCTGAACATTTGGCCCTGTCCTTTTCAATGGTGCCTCAATACCATCAGGCACATCTCCTGAGGCCTCCAAGAGGTCAGAAAGAAGACTTGTAACCTTGGCTGAAATGGGTTAACTATCCCTGCTATTTCTGATTTATAGACATGTTTAGACTTCAGGAAGCACATTGTGGGCACTTAACCAACTGACTGTCTGGTGGGTGTAAGGAGTCTCAAAACAGTCTCCCCTTCTTTGCTGTAATTCCTTGCTGTAAATTTAATAAATTTAAAATGATCCTGACCTGTTTGTCTTGTTCAGCTGCAGCTACATGAAGATTATCTTTCTAGGGTTTCAGAGAAGAATGTGCATTAGAGTCTGAGCACATTGTGCTATGCAAAGCACATTGACTTAACTAGATCCACATTCCTCGTTCTGAAATATTAACAAGTACACAACTTTCCTCCATAACATCTAAGTCTAATGTGAAGGGCAGGCTTAGTTGAGAAAGCCCTTAATGATTGTAGTAAGACAGGTTTTCTCCTACAGAAATATAGGAAGTTGTCCTTTGATGAATCAGGCTATTGATTCACTGAACTCAAGTCTGTTGACACCAGACACCATAAGAAGTGGCTTATCTGTAGCCCTTTGCTCAATCTGAAACATCCATGGCCAGGGAACAATCCAGACCTCTAATAAGAGCTACTGTTTCTATCCTGCTGGCCTCCAAAGCCTACTTCTTGAGAGAAAGGATAGTGTGTGAATGTGTATGTAAGAGAGGAAGGGAGGGGGATTGGGTTCAGCCCCTTCTGATATATACTCCATGCAATAATTGGCAATAGATTACATCAGAAAGAACTTGGCATTTGGAAAAATAGAAAGACTACAGCATAAAGGGGTGAAGCTAGAGGCAATGATCTTTAGATTTCAATATTTTCATTCAAGGCTTTGATCTTCCTCCCAAATTAGATACAGTCTGCCCCTGAGTGTTCTCCAGATGTTTTGATTTCAACTTCCATTTTAGGTAGGAGTTCTGGGGACCAAAAAATTCAAAGCATATATCAGACTCTTGATTGGAGAAGGTCCACATTGTTTCTTGTGCTCTCCCATTAAGCATAGCAACCTGGGTCCACTTATATAGCCGATCTACAGATAACGTAATAAATAATACAGACAGAATGGTTATCTTTTTAAAATATTGATACATTGCCTTTCAGACCAAATCCTTCCCAAGGTGGGTTGCTTTAGAACAATAAACACATAGAATATCAGGAAGAAAAAAAAATCGATACAGCCACAATCCAAAACAAAAAATGATTAAACTTTGAAAGAAAACTATACATACTGTCTAAGCATCTTTCTTGGCCCCTGGAGGAAGAAGGTAGGGAGGAAAAAGGATGTTTGGGTGCATGGAGAGAGGAGAAAAATATTTGAAATTAGAGGTGGTATAGCCCACCTCGGTGAAGAAAAAACCACAATATATGAGTTAACCATTCCAGTGACAGTAAGGATTTTTTTAAAAAAAAGGGACATCTTAATCAAAAGTATAATCTGTTTAGAAGGAAAATATTAAGCCACAGCGCTTGATTCTCATGTCATTCATCACCAGTAGTCAGAAATTAAACTACTCTACTTCCCATATGGATATCAAGATGTACCTGTGGTATTCCTTCTTCTAGTATCGATGTTAAAGACACAGTAGCTTTGACATAAAAGAAGCAGCCAATTCCAAAACAAAAACATGGGACAAGGAGACTGCCAGTTGGGATTTCAAGTGTCCTACTATGGACAAATCCCTGGAATTTCAGCTCAGCCCAGAAAGGATACCCATATTGAAAGCTCAGAATGAAAGGGAAGGCAAATAAATTTTAGCCCTCCTCCCCCCAATGACCTAGTAGGGCATTGCTTCCTTCTCAATATTTTATGATCTTTTACCAGTTCACTCCCATTTGCAGCCTCATCAATATGAATTAATCTGTCTCCTTTTCTTTCTTCCCCTTTCCTTTTCATCGGCAGCACTCCTAAACCATCAGAGTCCAAAGGGTATCAATAGGCCCTCATTCAGGCTAAACTACAGAGAGATATGAGGCTAAGGGCAGGAGGGCATAGTGTGATGGACCATTGCTGGCTTAGGCAGGAAGATATGTCTGGGAGGAGGAAAAGGAGAGGAAGATGAGAAAACAGCCTTTCTCTAAACACAGGTAAAGAGACACAGATTGAAGCCAATTTCAAGCCTATTCGGACACCTAAGTCATGGAGAAGACTGTCATTCCAGTAGGCCACTCCTCCTATATCATTCTGAGCAAACTAAACCAAATCCCAAATTAACAAAGCATAAAATTCCTATATTTGCCTATTATGCTAGGCCTAAACAACTGGCCTACATAAACATTTAGAGTGATGACTTGATTCAGACAATGTGCTAAAATTATGGCTGCAGAAGCTTGTAGATAGCTTTACAATGTGTTACATAGCTGACTGATAATAATCAGGTATTTAAGCCACTGGATACACACATCAATTTTATACAACCTCTGGCCCCCTCCTGAGCTGAAAATGTTATTCCCTTCCACTCTTGTGACAGTAGTATACTATTGTCCATACCTACAGCAGCCCTCTGAATCTGACAAATTTAGATGTATGAAAGTGAGCTGACATGATTAATATAAAAAGCTTTTGATGATTCATCCATGATTTATTCCATTTATGTAAGTCATGACTTAAGGTGTTTCCAGAAAAGACTGATTATGCAATTGCCTTGTTTCATTTATAGATTTATATGGGGAATCCAAGTGAACACCTTCTACTTTTAACTCCTCTGTTTTCTCATTGGTTGTTCCATCTTTTCTTTTGCTGAAGAAGAGGCATTGCAAGCTGCCTTTTGATGTGTGAGCCTGTGAATTCACTGCCCAAGTGATGAACTAATACGACATAGTGTTTCAGTACTTGTTGCTGCCTCTCAGTTTAGGCCACTGAAGAGTTATGAAGATAAAATGGGGATTCAGGAACCACATTCTGTAGCTTCTTGAAACCAAAGATAACAAATCTGAGCAAGCCTAGAAAGAGATGTATAACTTCCATAAAATATATGTTCATGGAAATGCATACCAGCAGAGGATTGCCAAGAGGGGGCAGTTATGTGATAGAATTATCAAGTAGAGGAATTGCAGGCTAACACATGAAGGGTATCAGGTGGGTGGAAAGTCAGGAAATTTATAAATATAGTTTCTTTCTTTCACTATTCCATTCCTAACAGGGAGTCTATGTGCTCCTAAGCAGCACAGATGCACTGCATCAGATCAGCCATAATTCATTCTAGGAAACCCATTAAATGGAAAGCCCAGAAGAGCAAAGAAGATCCACCAAAGCTGCTCAAAGTGACTCAGGTTTTGCTCACTAATTTGACAAAATTGGCAAATTGCAATATACTTTTTAAAAACAGAAATACAGAAAGGTGGTTGAAACAAGTCAATCTTCCATCTTTGGAAGAATTATCTCCATAATATTATACTTACTACAAGGATGGCAACTCTATAGATACTACAGACTTCTGACTATATTAGCTTGCTGATTGGGGTGAACTATAATCAAAAGGGAAGGCACAGATTTTACGTCTTTCCTTTCCGCTGACAAGCAACAGCTCTCCTGAGGCTTCAGGGAGGGCTTCAACTTTCCCAGCCTAACTAGGAATTGACAAAGATCAATAATTTTTTTGTATGCAAAGCAAGTCCTCTGTCAGTGAACAATGGCTCTTTCATCCAAACCCACTTAGGGGAGGTATAGATACCATAATACTGTTATGCCGTAACACTCACTTCTTAAAAATCATTTGGGGTGGAGGGGAGGGAGATGGTTCTTATTTATTATAATTGACAAAGTTGTTGAGAAGCTGAATAAAGTGTGATAGATCCAACATTGTCTGCCCTGGATGTTCATTAGTAACAATGTTTTGAGGACAGGGGGAAAAAATCCCTAAATCATAGTTTATAAATGCTTTCACTGCTTCTTCCTGCTATTACCCCTGCCTAACTTTCACAATAGCCAAAAGCAGATTTAGTGATATATTGAATAAACTGAAATAATTACTCAGTTAAACCTCATTCATTTCAAAATTTTGATGAAGCTCCAATCTAATTTAATCAATCAAATCTCTGGGTAGCATATGGTCCTTCAGCCTCAAGCTCTGCACTTATAGCATTAGAGATGCAAACATTGGGGGTGGGGTGGGGGAGTCTATTATATGTCAGTTCATGTCCAACTTCTAAAAACACCCAATTCCTGGAAAGCTCAAATACAATGCCATATTCCCTAACTGCAATATTCGGAAGTACTGTTGCATATGTAGCTAAAACACCATCACTCACACACAAGAGGGAGCATCTGGTAGGCACAGGGAGGAAACACTTCAAAGGGTTGGGTAGGTGGGAAAGAATCCCTAAGAAATAGATTATGCCACACATGTCACTAAACACATTGGGTGTTCTGATTTGCAGGAGGGGAAACAAGCAACACTGGAAATCATATGAAAGAACAAATATAACAGTATATTTAGAACAAATACTCTTGGTGCAACATAATTCCATTTCCCAAACGAGACTCCTAGGAACCTTCAACAAGATTGGATGTTAAGACAGCCTTCCTCAGTCTGGCACCCATCCAGATACATTGGCCCACAATTTGCATTCTCAGCCTATTGAACAAGTCTAGCAACCATCTTCTGGTCTTCAACCAGAAGCTACTGGAAATTGCTCTCCTCCTTCAGTTATCTAAGGTCCAGAGTAATTATCTGTTCTCTAATCCTACAGAGAATGTTTATTTGGTCTTTCTCCCTTCTTTATTCCAGTGCTTTCTCCCCTACCCTATAACCAGCTGATTTGCTAAAGCTCAGGAAAAAAAAATCACACAATTAGTAAGAACGACATTCAACCAGGAAAATATTTCAGGCTAAGGTGGACTGGCTATCATGACAATTGTTGGGCATGATAGGAACGAAGGAGAAATCTGAAGTTGTGAGGAAAGGGCATTTGCTGATAGGATTGGAAGGAATGGCTGCTGCACACCTGATTGCCCTAATTAGCCACCAGCTCGATGAATAAGAGCCTAGCTAAAAATATGCACAGAAAGGGAGAAGAAGAAAAGCAAAGACGAGTTGCTCTTTGAGAGAGCTGAAGGAATGGGGAGGGGGAAGAATGGGAGGAGGGAGAACCCAATAGGTGAATGTCTGTAAGAAACCTACTGAAACCACCCACTCCCATATTCTCTTTAGGTTTTACCAACTCCTCCCTTGTTGATGATATTTCCCATTTTTCACCTCTGCCCACACAAATCCTTTTATATCATCCGTTCTTCAGACACTGTGCACATATTTAAGTATCCAAAACATTTAATAGCCTCCCTGCCCTTATATTTTGGAAGCAGGACATTTTGAAGACAGAGCACAGAAGAGATACATGAGTGCATTTCCACCATTATTTTTTTTTTTGCAAGCAAAAAGCAAGGGAATTGGGTGGAGAACCTTTCTGAATCTTGTATTATCTACAGATCTGGCAGTGAACAGGCCATAAGTGAAGGTCATGAGCTGTGAAAGCTCACCTTAATTAGGAACGTATTAAAGAAGAAACTATTCTTGCACATCCTATGAATGATCATCAGTGCTACTTCTATGTGCCTAGATAATGATAAGGCTGCAGTTATACCAAATTTCTCCAGAGTTTGTGTTTCACAATGAAAGCACATTGTAAGTCTTGTCCAGCAGGTTATATTGCTCTCCTGATCTTGTTCATAACTCAATATTTATGAATATACATGCAGCTAAGTGCTTATATATGGAACAATAATTCAGAATGCTTTCTACTACATTTCTTTGCCTCAAAATATCCCCTGTACTTTCTCAGGAGTAAAATAGTGATGTTTCCATGGGCACTAACCACAGACAATTTCAGGAGTACAAACCAAACTGTGTGTTTAACTAATGGGAAATCTCTTTTATAAATATGCGGCGAATGAGACGACTCACTGCAGCCAGGTGGGCGTGTCTGGGTGGGTGTGGCCAGGTTGACACGGAGGTTTAGGTACTTCGCATACACTTATAATCTGTTGATTAGAATTGTGCTCTCGTTGATTAAACACTTTAGCTGGTCAGAATAGTGCCTGAACATTTGCTTCATATTTTTGAGTTATGTAAGAATTAGAAGCTGAATAGAAAAAAAAAAGTTGTAAACTGGGTGCTAGGAAATATTAGACTTTTTAAATTGGAGGCTTGGTTTAGTAGTCACTCTAACCTAACAATGAATCTGAGAATGGTGAAAAATATAATTTCAACCTAACAGTAGTTGTGCTAAAAAAGGATTGCGGGGATTGCCATTTGCTGTGAACTTAACCAGCAATTGCTTTTTTAAATAAGCAGAGAAAACTTCAACCCTGTCTGCTTCTCATCCTAAAAGCTAGGAGGGATTGAAATCATCTTCATGTCCCAACCAGCTGCTGCTTCAGGGACATTTTATTTCTTTTATTATAATTAAAAAAATAATTGTATCTTCTTCCTAAGTGTTGTAACACTGAATTGTAATCAAAAGTGTTTTCAGTGGGAGCAAATGAAGCAAATGAGTGTAATCAGTGGTGGGTTTCTACCAGTTCAGGCGAACCAGTAGCAGTGGTGGGAGACTCCGCCCACCCGCCTGGACTCATCACAGATGCTTTGCATGCGCTCAAAGTTCCGAACTGGTACCGAAGGTAAGTGAAACCCACTACTGAGTGCAATGCTCTCTTTCTCATTTTGTCTTCACTCCAATGGGACCATCACAATCTGAATGGTACTCAGGAGGGATATCAACAAATGGAGCACAGCTGTGCTACTGTGTTCTTTTGTGCATCTATCTGGGCTCTCCTCAGTCAAAGAACAAAATTGACTTTCATAGTGTGGAAATCTTTATAAAAAAACCTTCCCCCCTCCTTTTGAGGCAACTATTGTTATTGATTCATGAATATACAATAGCTGAGCAATGCAGCTGCATTGATTGACTGAATTGATGAAGTGCACCAAGCTAAAATGCCGCATGCAAGTATTGAAGAGCTTGATTAACCAAATGAGACTGCTGAATTTTGTGACTAATTCAATTACAATGAATTTAATCCCTTGAGCGATTTGCATTATTGGTTAGAGTTTACCATTTTAACTCAAAAGCCTGGAATGTATCATTCAAGGAGACATCACTTCTCACATAATCAAGCAGAGGAAGTCCTCAGCTTACAACCTTAATTGTAACTAGACTTTCTGTTGCTAAATAAGAGAGTTACATCTGATTTTTATGACCTTTGTTGCCATGGTTGTTAAGCAATCACCCCAGTTGTTAAGTGAATTATGCAGTTGTTAAGCAAATCTGGCTTTCCCCCATTGACTTTGTGTGTTAGAAGACAACTGAGAAGGTCGCAATCACATGACCCCAGGACACTGCAACCAACATAATTATTTTGAGACCTGAATTTGGATCACATAATTACGTGGATGTTGTGACAATTAAAAGGAATGGTTGTAATTCACTGTTTTCAGTGCCATTGTAACATCAATTGGTGGCCAAATGAATGGTTGTAAGTCAAGGGCTACCTGTAACACCTCCACTTACCGAACTGGCTTCCATGATGTCCCGCCAGAGGGGAGCATCATTGTCCCGCTCAGCAATCTCCAGCAGGTTGTCCAGGACGACTTGGCCAATCATATCATGACGGGAGAAGCGGTCAAAATCATAGACACTAAAATGAAGCTTACGCGAGGGCAGTTCAGCAAAGGGGACGTTGAAGTTAAAGGTCTCATTGAAAATAGGATTGAGGGTTTTGCGATGCACCTTTGTCTGGAATTTCTTTTTACGGTCAGGCAGAAGGTACATTTTCACATAGGGGTCAGAGAAACCATTCGCATCTTTGGCAGGTAGGTCCAAAGCCCGGAGTATCCTGACCACCAGCTGCTCCGTGCCATAGGCGTAACGGAGGGCAAAACTCAATTGTCCACAGCTTGGAGCCTCCCCTTTCTTAGAGTCTGCCTCACCTGACCGCTGTTTATACAGTTCAGGTTTTATCTGCCCAATGCTGGTCACTTGTTCCACCTTGTCTTCTCCACCATGGACTCCAGTGTCTGGGCTGCTCAATTGCTGGGTCACAGGACGTGGCAGTGTATTGTACCTGGAGGGAAGAGTAAACAAAAGAATACAGCCAGACATAACCACATGTCCATTAAATTCACCCTAGAAATCAATACTCCTCTGTCCAGGATAGAATTACATCTTTCAACACTCTTGCTTTAAATTTTCAGAAGGGTAACAAATATCTCTTGGTCTACAGATGAACTTAAATTAATTTAAAATTTGAATCAGGATTAGTTAATTCATTAAAATCACTGAGATTTACACAACTTACATTAAATGCCACTGCATTCAGACAATACGTTGTTAATATACCTAAATCTGGATCTATTGCAGGGGTGAAATGCTCCCAGTTCGGACTGGATCGCCCGATCCAGTAGCGATGGAGGTGGGTGGTTCGGAGAACCGATAGCAAAAATCCCTGCCCCCACCCCATTGCCCAGCTGAGCCACGCAATCATCAGAGGCTTTTTTTTTAAAATTATTTTTAAAAGCATTTTTTCTACAACCTCTTTGGCCGAAAAAATGCTTTTAAAAGTAAAAAAAAAAGCCTATGATGATAGCATGGCTTAGCTGGGATCATCAGAGGCTTTTAAAAGCATTTTTTCTACAACCTCTTAGGCCGAGGAGGTTATAGAAAAAATGTTTTTAAAGGAAAAAAAACATCTGCCGATCAGGCAAGTCAGCTGGGATCGTCAGAAGCTTTTTTTAAAAAAAGAAAGCCTCTGCCAATCAGGCAAGTCAGCTGGGATTGTCAGAGGCTTAAAAAGCATTTTTTTAACAACCTCTTCAGCCAAAGTTGTACAAGAAATGGTTTTAAAAGTAAAAAAAAAAAAAAAAAGTTGACAACGCCTACTCAGTCATATTACTTCTCCCCCAACCAAGCCACGCCCACACAACCGGTAGTGACAAATTTTACATTTCACCACTGATCTATTGTGTATAAAAAGTGTATAAAAAGATGCAGCAGATTTACAGATTTTACAGATGAAATCTTGAAAAAAAGCATACAAAAGCTTGATGGCACCTGCCGTAACGTGCCTTCCAAAAAGATAGCAGGTGCACTTTTATTCTTTAGAACCAAAATTGGATATACGCTTGATTTAATAATCTGCTTCAATGTGCCTGTAACTGTTTCAGTGTGAGATCTTTAATTAGTACTAACTTTTCACTTCTTAGAATATGGACAAGAAACACGAGACACTTGGAGAAAGCTCCATGAACTGTGATATGCTGGAGGTTCAGTTGAGGAGAACTGATTATATAGTTGGCAGATAATCATTTCTTCTTCCTTTGTTTATGAACCAGCAACATTGTTATATTACAGCTGTGTGCCTCCTATGCTACTGTGCTTTCTCTTTTTCCAAAGACCCACTAAAAACCTCTAACCCTAAGCATCTTGGAAGCTGAATGCAATGAACAAGTGAACAGCCTACTTATCCATATAGTATGTCTATGATTATATTCTGAAGCCAAAACTTATTTTTTAAAGGACTGCACCTGTTAGAATCAACCCAAAACTTTTCAAGCAGCACTGTGTTTCACAATACTATATAATACAGTGTTTCACCACCTTGGCAACTTTAAGATGCCTGGAGTTCAACTCCCAGAAATCCCCAGCCAGGTGGTTGGGGGAGTTGGGAGTCCAGGTATCTTGAAATTGCACAGGTTGAGAAAGACTGGTATAATGAATCAATTATGTATTTATGTGTGGGTCTCATGATGTCAGTGTTGCACTCAGGAGACCTAGACTATCATCTGGCAACTTGCATTATTTTCATTGTCTTCTACAACTTTAGTTGTAGAAGTTATTCTTGATATTTTGATTTTCAGAATGGGAATCTGGGCTAAGAGGTATTGATTGAAAAGCTCTTACCTTACTGATCAGGCAGTTTGTGCCCTCATGCTTATAATTTAAAAAGATGTGACATAAAAGAAAAAAATGGGGCAAGGAAAGAAAAACAAGAATACTCAGGCACCAATTATTAAAGTTAAACAAAGAGTATTGAATGTATGTCCTCCATATAAACATCAACTGTACAGATTCAGCTTTAATACTTGGGCTCTCCCTCTGCATCCTTCCCTCCTCACAACTCACCTGGGAGTGGGTGCCAAGCTTGCTACTTGCTGGTGGGAGTGAGCATTGGGAATGCTGCCTTCCTTGGTACCGGTCTGACTTTCCACGGGGAGGTCAGGGGAGGTTTGGCTAACCTTGAGGTTGGCCTCAGGATAGGAATCCATATCGAGGTATGATCTCTCAGGCATTTCAGGACCCAGTTCTACCCGCTCAGCCAGGAGATCCCCAAAAGGCGAGTGGTGGAGATGAGCATGGAGGGGATGCTCCTTGCGCTGAGTTTGTGATGAGGATCCTTTGTCTCGCCAGGGGATCCAACATAGTTTCCAAGAGACGAAAAGGGAGACGCCCAGCAGCACAATCCCACAGAAAGTCACAATCACTGACAGAAGACTAACCAGGATCTCTAGAGGAGAAAAGTGGAGAGGCAAATACCATAATGAAAGATCAGGGATAAGTTGTTTTCTATGGCCATCTGTCATCTTGGCTAGTTGAACTGTCCTCATTTACTGGCTGTTGGAGAGAACCTAGAACCTTGGGCTAGTAGCACCAACTGCCAGCAGCCAGAACACACAACAGCTCAGCTCTTTCTTGAATAGTACCATTAAACCGTCCCTGATTCCCAATTCAATCCTGTCCCCCACATTAGAAGAAGTAGCCCCAACCTGACTATGTTATGGTCTGCCAAGCATTGGAAGAGGTGTTCATAGGTGTCAATTTTTTGGTTCCAGAAGTATTTAATTGGGCATTAATTATAAACCCAGTCTTTATTAGGTGTGGAACTATAAAAAAATATTATACTGAAGGGAAATAAGTCCCCCCCCCCATAAATTCTACAGTCCCTCAGGATCAGTATTAAATATAAGCAGTCGTAGTTTCACATCAAAATATACTTGCCATCTACATTCAATAAATGCACAACATTCATTCCTTTTATCTTGCTATTATATATATTTTCATTATTTATGATCAAGTTTCCTAGTGTTGTTGGTACCTAAGAAAAATCTCTGATAGTCTTTAATAAATTTTTACAGATGCAGCCAAGAAGAATAGAAAAACCATTTCCCATTAAATCCTATTTAAAGACCATTTAGAACCCAATGGCACAGACACATACATAGATTTCTCAATAAATACCATAACAATTGCAATAAATATATATGTAATCAAATTATGTAATGGTTCTTCCATTTCAATGTATTTTCCATTGCACAATATTTAAACTGCTTGATTCAAAGCATTTCCCACGAAAACTCCAGAGAGCGTTCAGGATTTTCATTCTTGCAAATGTGATAAGGACTAGAAGCCTCATTTTTCTATAATACAAAAGTAGTTCAAGATTTCAAATGATCCTACAACACTCATTAGAATGTCTTTCTGTCACGTGGAACTATAAAACAACATACAGACATATTTTAGTTATTTGTTTATATATAATAACAATTTGTATCAGAGACTTCTATGCCACTTCAGTCCAGCAACATACCAACAAGACCCATGAACTAGACCATAATTTTTCATTATTCTATTCCGATTTCCTCTATGGATATTATAGATCAAGATTCTCACCTGTGTTGATGGGACCCACATGCCCTGTCAGTTCCTGACACTTTTCACGTTCCTGGGCAGCACATGTGTTGGAACACAGCACATGAAGGAGCTCCATTGCCTTGCGATGCCTATCCTCATCATAATCTCCTGACATGATGCCTAAACAGCAAGTAGACATTGTAGATATTGTATTGCATGTTAAAAATGTCATTCTATATGACCTTGGGCCATGGTGAAATCAGCAATGCAGGTTGTCCTAGCAGTAAAGTCCCTGCTGATTGTTATTGCTGGCTGAACTTTGGGGTGTCCTTACATTACATGCTAAAGAATTTAGATTCAGTCCCTGCTCTCTTCAATGACCAGATGAGTCATTGACAGGCAGAGGAGGCTATGTTGAATTACATGATCAAACATGCCAACCTTGTTTTTTTTTAAAAAAAAAATTGCGTAAGTACATCCTTTATTTGAGGGGTTCAAAAATGTCTGGGTGCCACTTAGATTATGCTACCTTCTGCATTTATTTTAGCTACTGATGCTGAAGCTGAAATAAACAGCTCACCCAGGGGGAAAAAAACAGACCAAATCCACCCTCCATATCCTCTTACCCTGTCTACTCTGGGAAAAACTGAAGTTTTGATGGTTGAAGTAGGCACAAAAGTAATATCGGGGGTAACTGGAGGAACAACTGGGGAAGCAAAATATATCCAGTATCAGAACTCTGGAGAAACAATGTGTAGACATTGTCTGTAGATGAGGACCTGGCTACCTTAAGAGAGAAGCCATTTTCGTATTTTCTTTACATCAGCTGAAACTGATTCATACTGCCAGAGGCTAAAATGGATAGCATGTGCAAAATGCATGGAAATTACAAAGCAGGCTTGGTATCTATTTTATGTACTATAGTTTTGGGTGAACAGGGATTGAACACCAACCTATGTCTTATCTATGATTCAGGCAAAGGCAGCATCTCAACTGACCACCACCAAATGCAAGGAAGAAATACAGTGGCACTAGGTCAAGGCTGAACGCTATTGCATTATGTCTCCCCCAAAAATAATTACCTGGGAGTTACCTTAGCTTGGCTGATCAGAGGCAGACCAAAGTTTAAGTGTAGATCCGGATTTAATTGGCTAAAAAGGGACTCTCAGTATGCTTAGGTCTGTGATGGTCTTTCAGCCTAACATCCCAGATGTTGTTCTTGGATGGTGGAACAGGCAGGCAAGGGTGGAGAGGAAGCACATAAGTGGTGGAGCTTTGGGGACAGAATGTGAGAATGTGAGCATGAAGAAGAGGGACGCCAGGTGCATTGGTGCTGGCTTACTACAACTGGAAGTAAAATGCAGTAAATCCCTGATGAAATTATGCCCAACTAATATCACTGGAGGCAATAAATATGTGTTGATGCATTCCAAGGAAGGAAGGGCTTTGGATAAACTTAAAACCATAAGACATTAGCCTTGGCTGACGACTGGTCACAAGGACCTGGAGAATGTCAGTATCAAGACATTACTTCAAACTTACTAGTAAAGCAATAGATATTTATAGCAAATAATTCCAATAGGAAGGAAAGTTATCAGAGGTAGATACCAATTTGCTGTGGATGCTCTCTCATTTAACATTACCCATATATAAAGATGTAACATCTGTTGCTAAGCTCAGTTTCAGATATGCTCTAAAGGAGCCAGCAACATGGCTAGCAACGCATCAGCTCAAATTCATTGTCTCACACAAAGAAAGAAGACATTTCACCAAGAAATAGCAGCCATGAATAACAGAAAGATAAATTATCTAAATGTAGCACTGATTCTCAGGCTGAATTCACTTCAGGACCCCCAGCCCATAGTACCAGTTACCTCAGCTACTTATTAGCCATGAAACTTGAATTGTTAAATAAATGCCCTCCCAAATGGGAGTGGGCAAGAGATTGAGCATGCAGACCATGGCCCAGTTTTCAACATCAATATACCTGATGACCTTGGCTGTCATATGTTTGGTGCATTAGTGATTCATGGCCAGCTTGTGTGCCAGCTCATGGCCAGTTTGTGTGCCAGCTCATGAACATGTGGCCAACAAGTGTACAGGGAAGATGATAAATGGAGATCTTCTCATTCTTCCTACTTGTACAACCCAACCCTACTTGTCCTGCCCCAGAGGGGCAGGATTCATATATACCATAATGAGATTTGTTTGATTTTGTCTGTTAGGCATATTGATCTATTGTGATCTATCAAACATGGTTTATATAATACATTATGACAAGCTATCTAATTAGCATTCTCTACACATGCGTTACTGTGATACAGGAACTGTTTGGAAAGGGGGATTTATTAACCCATGGCAGCTAATACGCTGCAGTAGCATTTCAAAAGACTACTAGCATTACTGTGATGAAAAAGGCTCCAGAGTCCATGAACATTTATACCATAAAAATTCATTAGTCGGGCTGTCTAAGGCAGTCTGCGGTTACTAGAGGCCTTCCACCTGTTCTAGATTTCAGTAGTTAAGGGGTTGGATCAGGATAGGGTGAGCCAAGTATAAATGCAGACTTGGCCAACAAAAATTAATGGGTGACTTCAGGCCAGGCCACTCTCAGCCTTGTTTATCCCACAGCAAGCCTGTTTTGAGGGATTGGAGGAAACATGGAAACAAACAAATAGATAACTCTCGTTCCTACCTAGAATATTATGAGAGCTGAATTCCAATGTACCTGAATGTCAAAAGCATTGAGGACATTGCTCTAAATTCTACAAGATTTGTATGTGTCTGGAGAGAGGTTGAGTATTTTCTGAAGGAGCTTGCAGCAACTGGTCATTTAGGCTTCAAGGTATTTCTCAGCCAAATAAGAAGCTAGGCTAAAACCTATGTGGCAAGGATTTTAAAATGCAGGACCCTGAGCCTTTTGAAAGAGAAGGTGTGATGATTGATAGGGAAACATAGACACACTGACCTCTCTTTCTCCCCCCATTACTCATACTGTCTCTCCTTGATTGGGCCCAGAGGACAACGGTGCTGGCAGCTGCCCTACATACAATAACTCAAATGCGGAGAGGGGATTGTTCAAAACTGCTATAAAAGATAAAGGTTATAGGTTTGGGAGCTGCTCCATACATTCCAATTCTTATTGTTCAATCCTGACAGTTCTAATTTTAGGAATAAAACCTTTTTTCAGCATTTTATTCCACAATGCATCTATTTTTATTCTTTTGTTTCTTTTCTTTTTTTTAATGATAGGAACAATGGTGCAGACTGAAAACAATAAAACAGCAACCACAAATGACCCATGGATAAAAAGGTATAAAAGTCAATAAACAAAGGGATGTTGGTACAACACTAATGTCATTAATATTATTAATAATAATATTTAACCTCCACCCTATCTCTGAACTCTATGTCAATTTCTTTTGATAGAAAAGAAATAATTAGAAAGAGTGGATTATTTACACAAATAAAGAAAAATTTTCAAAATGCATCTTAATTCCAGAATCAGCATTACTAATTACAGTACAGATATTAATAAGACAAACCTCCCCAATCCCAAATCCTCCCTTGATTTCTAGAACTATAATAAACCACTTTGTCTGGACTTCTTGACAATTAGTAATGAGGAACAGTATCAACTATTTTGGGAACCCGTTGACATACTCTGCCCTCTGTTCAAAATCTCACCTGGTGAACAAACTGGCTCAGTTGATGGCTGTCAAGTTGCTTCGGGATTGCTGGATCCAGGATGCCAACTGACCCAGTCAATGCCAGGCAGCAGAGGAGCAAGAAAGCAATCCAAAGTTTCTGATGAACTGAGTCCATATGTGAGAGGCTGCAAGCTGGAAGTAGGACACTGGATCTGCCATCCAGGGCACCGCTAAGTCCACAAGTTGCAATTTGTTGTGGTGGTGGTGGACAACTGTGCCCTTCGCAAGATGCTGGATGGAACCAGTTGCTGAGATCAAAAGTGATTGTGAGAAGTTTTCAGTGTGTCTGGCTGGCTTTACAATGTCTAAACGAGATGCCAGATCTCCAACTGAGTTCTGGGGGGTTCTTCATTATTTTCTAAATCCTCCATGAAATTGGTTGCCTGCAAATTAGATCCCTGCTATTGCCAGTCTCTTCAGTTAGGTGGCCAGCTGCATGAATTTTAAAAAAAAAGTGTCAGATATGGACTCCTGTTCTGCTTTTGTTATTTCTCATCGTCCTGGTTTTAGCCAATCTGTAAGTCTAATAGAGGGGACAAGGTATATAAATCTAAACTCTGGACCATGTTGCACTTAAAGTAAAATTATTATGCCTCAGAGTGTTACAAAATGCTATTAAAGGGAAGAATATTTTCTCCTTACTCATTTTGAGTTTGCTCTGCAGTTCACAGAGGCATTATTGGGGACTCTGGATTATTCATCTTTGCCAAAAGAAGGCAAATATGTTTTTTATGGGGGCCAATAATGTCACTTAAAGTTTCTATATTAGACTAAGCAAAGTAAGCATGGTAATTATTTATTTAGCAATCATTATAATCCACTCCCAACCATACTCTGGGCAGTGGATATTAGTCACAATACAATCCTTCCCCAATTAAAAGAATTAACACACAATTAATTATATTGGTCATTTCCCCCCACCCAAAAGCCTAAGAACTAGCCTGCTAAAATAGTATGAATTTAACTTGTTTCTTAAAAGCATTGAGGATACCAGAGATGAAAGGTTCTATCTATAAAATGGGGGCCACCTCCAAGAATTTTATAAGTCAGGGGTCTCAAACTCACATGATCACGGCATCATCACATGACGTATTGGGACTTCCCCCCCTTCGCTAAACCAGGTATGGGCGTGGCCAGCACGTGACACATCTGGCCCCGTGGGCTGGGAGTTTCTAAGTGGTAGTGTTGGCAGGAATGGCTAATCATTTTTTACATCAGGACTGTTCTAGGTTTATGTTTCGTTTCCTGTGAATTTCCTACAACTTTATTAGGTAGAGTCAGAGAAATTCTTGAGGTAACCACCCAAAAATTATTCAGGAACCACATTCCATCTTGAGGTCAGAGCTTATAGTTTCTACTACTTGCCTTACAAAGGGGCAAAATGAACAGACAAACAGTAAAATCCAAAAAACCTTGCTGAAAATATAAATGCCTGAAAAATAGCCTGAGACTGTTTGGGGTTATAATTCAGATTCTTCTGGAAACCCAAAGGAACTTATGGCTAGGGTTCTTGGATTCTCTACAACCAATACATATTTTAGTAGATTAGGCTATAGAAAGAAAAACATTGATTATTCTGGGTAGGAGCAGGATAATTTGAGGAGAGATGAAAGTCTGCACCTACTTTTTTTCCCAGCATCTGGGGCAATTACTTGAACTTTTCCCTAAACAGAATAGCCATCAGAACTCTGCTTGTACAGGTATTTCAGACCAGAGAAGGAAAGCATTTGCAATTTAATTCTAATTAATTAATTAATTTTGCATCAGACCAAATTAAGAGACTGAATGAATGGAGACTGTGATGGATATCATGCTGTTTCTTCCTTTTTCTCTTTCTTCAAGTTTCTTCTAGAAAGGCAGGAGTCACCCAAGACTGGCTAATAATAGGATTCTCCTGTTCCCCAACAGAATAGCAAGTCATCCAAAGGGGAAGAGAGAAGAGGACCTTTAGTTCCTCAGTTCTCCCCTCCTCTGAATTCTGCTGCAGCTTCTTCCATCTGTTATTGCTGCATCTTTGCTGGAGTTACCAGTGTTCCTGCTCAGAATAACAAGTATTAAGGGATGAGTAGTGTAACTCCTCTCCCTCCCTCCCTCCCTCTCTCTCTCTCTCTCTCTCTCTCTCTCCCCTCTCACTCCTTTCTTCTTTTCCTCCCTCTCCCCCCTCTCCCTCCCTTCCTCTCTCCCCCTCCCTCCCCCCAGCACACACCAATCGTATCTTTCATGCCTGACTGACATTGTTCTAATCTATACTATACCGTCCATCTAAAGTGATCATGCCCCAAACTCTGTTCATTTTTATATCATTGTCACCCAAAGAAATAAACATTCAAGTATTATATTATCACATTCTTATATGGAGATAATCCACAGTGCCTAAATGTCATTTTGGTTGTTATCCATAGATTAAAAGAAACAAACTATTGTAGGAAGTTAGCACCCACCCCTCTCCTAGAAAAATGAAATATTCTAGGAAATATTAAAAAGGCAGAATATATCCCCTAATAGAGAAATAGAAATCTTAAGACAGAAACTCAGCCCCAGCTCCCTGCCTCCAGCCGATACTTTGGTTATTTACAAGACAAAAGGCTGAGGCAGCTTATCTACAACACAAAAGACCTTCACCCTCAGGACATAATAGGATTAGCCCTCTACCCATCTCACCACATGGCACCTGGGAAGATTACATCACCCAGCAAGATTCAACCAAGTATGGGAGTAAGACAACCAATCAGGATACATTTCTTGCCACAGGAACAGGAAGCAAGTTAAAAGAGAATATAAATCTCTCTCCCTTTCTCACCCATGTGCTCTTTTTGCACAGGACCTCAAACCACGTGGTCCTGTCCACCATTAAACCATCTTTCCAAGCAGTCTCCCTGTTTCCAGTGTCTTTCTTCCCACTTGGAACTGAACCCAGATGGACATTTCTTCCAACACTATGATGCTAATGAAGCAGTACTTCATCCTTATTTTAAAAATAATCTTGATGTAGGCTGTCCACAGTGATCAGCTTCCCAATGTTATCATGCTGATGACTTCTCTGATAGTTTGTCTGAGTTATAGCCAACAATGATTAGCCATCACAGCTAAATACTACTTCAAGAGTAGTATTTAATAAATGTGAGAAATATCTGGTAGAAGAACCATAATTCCCTTGGGAAATGAAATGCTGGTTACAAGGGACTTTCTTTGGCCAGCAAAATCATGTCACAGCTATCGTAGGACCTGACCTCATATAGTCGCTAATTAATTTGCAGAGCAGCTAACCTTTACACAATTATTTTTATTACAACAGCTACCTATTCCCTCCTTCTGGCTAGTAACATATTGCCACTATCTGAACTTACCCATGCTTCACCAGCTCTTTAGGACATCCCAAGTACTGTATTTATTATTCTTTACTTGCAGACTCAGTATTCTGGAAATAAGTTTAGGTTTACAAGTTTTGTTTACTTGCTGAACTAAATTTCCATTCAGACACACATTGATATCAGTTGTCATTCCCCATATGTCTAAAGAAGCTGCCAGAAAAGTGTGAAAGGTTGAGTTATTTGTTTGATGCATATCCTGGCTTTAACTCAAGAGCTTAAAGAAGCATAAACAGCACTCCTTTCTTCTTTTGTCCACAATAAAAACCCTGTGAGGTAGACTGAGAGGATGACTTGACCAAACTTATTCAGGGAGGTTTTGTAGTTGAAGGTGGACTAGAACTTGAGCGTCTCTAGTACCAGTCCAGTTCCTTAACTATTACATTGTATTGCATGTGCTCAGGCTAGGTTGAAAAAAACATTACTGTAATCATATTGAATGGCTGTCAATCCAAGGGCTAAATCATACAAATCATACAAGAGCTCACCTGCTCAGGAACAATGCTTAACAGAAGAGTAGAAAATGCAGAAATATGTATGTGAAACAGACAGATGTCTCTACCAATTGATATAGCCAAGAAAACTCATGTGTGATTCCAAGATGTCATATTGTACTTGTGCAGATATAAATTCAAATAAAGTCTCATCAAATATGAATGTTTGCCTGCTTTGGGGAATACAGAGCCTATGTGGCCTAATTTACACACTCCTGGTGCTTTAGCAAGTGTAGGTGCATATTAGCAAATTGAGCATTTGCTGTTTTCAAAGCATTAAACCAGTGGTTCTCAACCTTTTCTTTACCATGGATGCCCTTTAAACATCTTTTGTGTCCAAGGACTATGGCCATGGGCCCCCAAGATTTAAGATTTAAACCATAACATTTCTTCAAACCTTCGCGGACCTCTTTGACAACAAAAACATCACAGAGGACTGGTCATCATTCACTGGAACTGAATTTCTTTTACTTGCTATATCAACTTTCCTTGAGTATCTGGAGTTCAATCTTGGACAATCTGCTCCCTTAATTCCCCCAGTCAGCAAAATCAAAGGACAATTACGAGAAGTAATTTGTCTAGCACTGCTGGAAGGTACCAACTGGCAATACTGCAAAAATACTTGTGATTGGAAAATCCTCTGCATGAGCCTATGAAGAGCAACTGCCAATTAGAGTAAACAATATAGAGTTAGGCAGATGAGTTCTAGGCTGGTATATGATAACTTCATTACAACTTTGCAAATGTGTGAACCAAGGGTGGGTTCTAAATATTTTTACTACCAGTTTTGTGGGTGTGGCTTATTTTGTGAGCATGGCTTGATGGTCATGTGACAATTCTTTAGGATTTAGCAGAGGTACTGGTCTACCAGGCTTTTAACTGCTTGCAGAGCTGTACCGGTCTACTCATTTATTTTTACAAGCACCGGTCTACTCATTTGTTTTTGGAGGCACTGGTCTACCCATTTATTTTTGGAGGCACCAGTCTACTCATTTGTTTTTGGAGGCACCGGTCTACCACCACACTGCCTTTTAACACTGATCAGCTGTAGGGCGGCCCTTTGAAGCCCTGTGGCAAGAGTTTTAACAGTTTTTTTCCTTCTAGCCAATCAGCTGGGACTCAGGAGGCAGCAATAGATTGGGGGTGGGCCAAATAAAAGGTAAGAATAACACGGGGGCGGGGGCGGGGGCGGGAGAACTGGTTCGGTGATGTCATATCGTCACCACTACCGGCTCGGCGGAACTGGGAGGAACCGGGAAGAACCCACCACTGTTGTAAACTCAGCCAAGTATCGTAAGCTTAAAAGCAGCATCCTATGATCCTGCTAAACCAAGCTAGATTGTCACAAATATATCACACTAGGAAATGCCAACGCATATCAGTGCCTTTATCTTTCTAGCCCTCTTTTTGAGATCACAAAAATCCTGCCTGCCCAGAGTTAACAGGTCATGCAGAAGAGCACCAAATCTACTTTATAAAGCATTTGACAGGAGAAAATGAATTCTGACAGGCTTGTGTGGACCGAAGTGCACATTTTTATAAAGAGACTGTGTTGAGGTTTGTTGAACTTGTCTCCTGCCTCATAAGCCACACCCATGGGATGGATCCCTCTTGTCTAGGGAAGGGCTGTGGGATGTTCTACACTATCGACAAACTAGATCTGGGTGCAAATTCTTACTTGGCTGTTTGTGGCAATCATAAAATAGCCATTGCCTCATATTGCTGTTGTGAAGAAGTAGCAGAGAAGCACCTACAGAATCCACTCTGGAAAAACATAGCCAGAAATGTTACTATTAAATTTTGCAAGCTAATGCTTAGGAAATGATAGCTAAAAGGGGTATAGGAAAAAGGATTCAGAAACAATTTACCCCTGACACATTGCCATTCAATGTTTTATTGAGCTGCTGTATATTTTAAATAAGATTTAAAATTATAGACAAACTGGAATAGTAATTTGTTACTTTGCATTAGGTATTTTAAAAATATCATAAATATTGTTGAAGGTGAATTTTAGCATTTTGTCCTCATCTTATTTTACATTGGCTTAAAGGTTAGAATAAAATAAAATCTGCTAGTTTTTATTCTCATCCCCATAAAAAAATCTACAAAAATGTGCCTAAAACAAGTTGTATACTGGCAACCAGTTATTTTTAAAAAGATTTTTTAAAAGAGAATTTACATGGGATAAATTTTATTTTATAAGTTTTTAATGAGAATTTTGTATGGGAAATTCATGTGATAAAAATAAAATCAATATGTAAGGTAAGTCTGATTAAAATTTACTTCTCAGGAGAAAATATTAGAAACCTATAAAGTGTAACAAGGCATATAAAATTAACTACATCTTTTTATTAAAAAATTAGATACTTTATAGTTTCAAAAGTTACTTTTAAGGGAAGAAAATCACAGAATGCTAAAACTGTCTTAACATGTTGAAGCCAATAGAATTTTAATGATTTGCATGTTTGTACTCAACTTACAACCACAATTGAGGCCAGAATTTCCATTGCCAAGCAAGGCAGTTGTTAAGTGAGTTGCATCTGTTTTATAACTATTTTGCATGGTTTTTAAGTGAATCACTGCACTTTGTTAAATGAATCATGAGATCATTAAATGAATTTAGCTTCCTCATTGACTCTGTATGTCGGAAAACAGCTGGGAAGGTTGCCAATGGAGATCGTGTAACCCCAGGATGCAACAACCACTGTAAATACATGATAGTTGCCAAGCACCCAAATTGTGATGTGATTATGCAGCTGTTCAAGAGTCATAAGTGCAGGACTGGTTGTAACTGGTCATTTTTTTTCATGCTGTCTGGAGAATTCTGGGAGTTAAATTCAGACATATTAAAGTCGCCGAGGTTGAGAAACATGGCCTTAACGCTTTTCAAAAGGCAGGCAGGGTCAGGGCGAAAAGGCTCTCAGGGGGAGGCTGTTTCAAAGAGCAAGGGCGGCATTCTCGCAATATGGAAGTGATGGTAATCTGCAGTGCCCTCCAATTTCAATGGATGCTCTTTTCATCCTGCAGTATGATACCAACAAGCAAGGGCATTTTGCCTCCTGTTTTAAGCCACAGGTGCACAATTGGCAGGTCTCTCAAGGTTTTGGGTTTGGCGCTCTACCCCTTCCTCAGCTGCTGCAGATTTTCAATAAGTTAAAAAAATAAATATAATTCTTTTACCTTGGCTAAAATAGAAAGGAATGGAATTTATATAAAAAGAAAGGGTTTAAGAAAAATGTGATTTTAACACATCTGCTTTCCTCTCATCCCACATATGTGCTGCTTGGGACACATTCCACGCACCCGATTTGTGATGTCAATTTTGTGCGTTCCCACTTTAGGCTATCCTGAGAGCTGATGCAGAAGAACAGCTCATTGATTCTTGAACTAAAGAAAGAAATGATGCAGCTTTCAGCTGGAGCTCTTCCATGGCTCTTTGAAAAGAAAGATCCGTCCCAGATCTGGATGACACTACGGTCATTTGAAGAAGAAAGTAAATGGGCCAGCGAAATTCACATAAAAGGAATTGAATTCTCTGGTGGGGTCGGATTAATAGACTATTTGATAAAAGCCCTGCTGATTAGACTAAAGGCCTTTGGAAGCCAACATCCTGATCCCCAAAAGGCTTAATCAGTGATCTCAAGGGAACTAAGAAGGCCATGAGAAGTTGTACAGTAATTACTGCTCAGTAAATGCTCTTTCTACTCTTGGAGAGAATGTATCACTTGCAGCAAATATAAGGTGACCAGATTTTAACATTGGTAAAGAGGGACACCATTGACCCGGGGGGGGGGGTTTCTAATTTTTTTTTACTACCAGTTCTGTGGGTGTGGCTTATTTTGTGGGTGTGGCTTGGAGGTCATGTGACTGGGTGGGCATGGCTAGCTGGTCATGTGACCAGGTGGCCATGGCTATATGTATACTATAGGGACTACTCAGAGGGCTGAAAAAAGGCATTTCTGACAGGTCCTCGCACTTTTGACTGGTCCTCACACTTATGATCATCCTCACATTTATGCCCGTGCAGCATTCTTAACAACCTTTCGCCGTGCCCTGAAAACTTTTCTTTTCCATCAAGCAGGGCTGGCGTGAACCCCCTCCCCCTTTTTTAGTCTTTTTAGTTTTTTAGTTTTAAATTATCATGGGGTTTTAATTGAATTGTTTTAAATTGGGCCAGTTATGTAATTCTTTTAACAATTTTAAATTTTGTATCGGCATGTGTTTTAGTTCTGGCTGTTCACCGCCCTGAGTCCACTAGGAGAAGGGCGGTATACAAATTGAAATAAATAAATAAATAAATAAATAAATAAATAAATCATGTCACTCATTTCACAACTGCTTCTCTTCACCATGGTGACAAGATAGGGCAAAAAACATAAAATGTGAGGACAGTCGTAAATTCGAGGACCATTTCTGCTTTCAACACAATATATAATTAATAGTATCTCAATTATTACAATTCCCTAGTTAAATAGAGCTTTTTTCTTTTTGTGTTTTAAAGTCTTGAACCTCCTCTTTTGCCCTAAATTTCCCATTGTTTGCAGTTTTGCACCTCACTTTTTTGGTGAGGAAAAAGAAAAAGAAATCTCTCTCTGCCTCATTTTGCAACGTTGCAGCAAAGACCCTGCTTTACTTTCAGTTTCGCTTTTTCAGCATAGTTAGGGGGGAAAAACATCTGCTCCAGCAATTTACCTCTTTGCAGCTAGCTAGCAACAGAGCCCTCCGCAAAACAGCTGAGAGCAAATCAGCTGAGAATCGGGAGGCTGATCAAATCAACTTATGGTACTTAACCTATGCTGAAGCTGAAAGGGGCTGTTTTTTCTATTTTTGCAGGCACCAGTCTACTCATTTGTTTTCTTTTAACACTGATCAGCTGTAGGGCAACCCTTTGAAGCCCCATGGCAAGAATTTAAACAGTTTTTTTCCCTCTAGCCATCAGCTGGGACTCAGCAATAGATTGGGAGTGGGCGGGGTAAGCGAAGGGGGACCTCCTTATCAGCCTTGATGATTGGAGGATCATGAAAACCGATCTCTTGCCTGAGGTTGCAAAAGTTCAGCTTCAAGAAAGATTCTATAACCCAACATTTTCCTCCCAAAGCCTTTCTTTTAGATAAGAAAATATTCTGCCTCTGAAGATTCATGTAGCATAAGAAAGGTAGGCAGGAAATAGACAATCATCAATGAAATTATAATATAGAAAAATACAAAGTAGAAACAATAAGAACTAGGCATCTCTAATTCTATTAAGGGAATAGTGGAATACCAATAAGTTATCAGTCTACAGCAAAAAGAAAAGATGAACTAGACCAAGGATGGGCAGTTATGGCCCCTTTATGACTTGTGGACTTCCACTTCCAGAATTCCTGAGATAGCAGATTGTAAAGGGGTCATAGCTGCCCATCCCTGAACTAGACCCTACAAAAGCTTCTCTTCTCTTCCTTTCCCTCCCTCCCTCCCTTCCTCTGTGTGTGTGTGTATGTGTGTGTGTATACATGTGTATGTGTGTGTACATGTGTGTGTGTGTGTGTATACATGTGTGTGTGTATGTGTGTATACATGTGTATGTGTGTGTGTCAGTGGTGGGTTTCTACTAGTTCACCCCAGTTCGGGCAAACTGGTAGTGGCAGCAGCGGGAGGCTCCGCCCACTCGCCTGGACATCATCATGGACGCTCTGCGCATGCGCAGAAGCACCATGTGTGAGCAAAGTGAGCGCGCTTGCATACATACATGCAAGTTTTTATGTTCAACATAAAAACTAAATATAAATTAAAGCAAAAAATATAAATTAAAGCAAAAAAAACAAACCATAAAAGTTGGTACAAGTTCCCATTCAGAAGACAACCCATTTTTCTCAGACTTAGACAAAAAAGTTTCAAAGATAAAAAAATTGTCTGTGTTCAGAAGACAAGCAGGGATTCAATTGCAAGCTGATGGAACTAGATCCTGAAAGGTCTTGATCATCATCTTTTTTTAAAAAAAAGTAGGGCACATTTTTAAAGCTCCCACTTCTCAACTCCCAATCATTCCTCCTAGATGGGTCTGTAGGAGTCCCAATTGTTCATACAATACAGTGTCCTGAGATTGTGTGAACCTTTCTCATTGTGACTTTTTTAATCACCCATGATTGAAGAAATTATGGCATGGTGCAATGTAAAAATTCAATTTAAATCTCAGTCTCAACCCCCATTTCCCACCTTATCGCAAGCGGAGAGAGAAGTTTTAGAAATGTTCTATGTCTTAGCTATACACTTAAGCTATAATTTAACAGCTTTTAGTGTGTTACATTTGTTATATAGTTCTTGAATATTATGCATCAATTTGATGCATGAATTGTTGGATGATTCTTGTAGCTATCCAGTCTGTGACATTTCAGAATAAAATTGTCACGTTGCGTTGGGTAAAAAACAATGGTTCATTTACATTTACTGATAGATATAACATGCTTTAGTTTCTATCAAAAACATATATAATACTTGCATAGCAAGGCCAGTTTGTGTCCAATATGATGTCACATGACCTTATATTTATCACAGCAAAACAGAAATAGAGTTGAAACACAATCACTTTGTATTTGTGGATATCTAGAATCAGAAGTATATACTCATATACACGCACCCCTCAAAAAATTGCCCAACTTGAGACTTGATTGTTCAGTAGTATATTACATATTTGCTGAAAAGGGAATACGAAGAAAGCTAAATCCAGTTGAAACAGCTGACTGACTATGCAACCAACCATAATAATAATTTATTAAACTTGCCTGCTGCTCAGCTCTCAATTACTTTGCGTAGCTCACAATAATCAAAACAAAGAAATTACAATAAAATCAATGAAACGTAAAAGGTTATATGGAAGAAGAGCACAACCAGCCTTCTCAAAAAATTTGAGCAGAACAAAATTTGAACATTTTGTTGCAGGGCTCACTTGTGGATCTTAAAATCAACAGTAAATTCCTCCCAGCTCCAAATCACCCACACAAAAGGAGAAAAGATTAGCTAGTTACATATAGTTGGCTATTTTCCTTTGTCCCTTTTCTCCTATTTTGCTCTTATTCTAATTTCCTCTTTCTCAGCAATGTTTCCTGAATGCAACAGAAGATGAGTTCAGCCTGTGTGCTCTCCAAATAGCCTATTAGTTGGCCAACAGAATTACATGCATGAGTGAAAGCAGATGCATCCAACTCGCAGCTGAAGGTTGCATATGGTCTACCAAGGCTTTGAGGCAACCAGAATCTTTCTAAAAGTTGCTGATGATCTACAGTATTTAATGTAACAAAATGGAAAAATAAAGACATATAGATGCACTTGTATTAAAATAATATTAAATCCAAATTAATTAAAATTACATTAAATTTGGTCTGGTTCCATGAATTTTTGGTAGTGAAATTGTTGGTGTACCAGTCTTAGGCCCCCCCTCGGCCTATTTTCTTGCACCAAAGTTTCTTGCACTAAACACAGGGCTCAACTTCATCCTGTTGCAAACTCTTCTGTTTCTGTGCCAATTTTACTGAGCTTTAACAAGAACATATCAGAGCAGTTTGGACCATGGTAGCCTTTTGCTTAGCACACAATAGCATTGCTTAGATATGGCAGTGATAACAACTTCTTCAGATAATAACGTATGTTTTTATTTGTTCTTGTCCGTTAAAGTGGACAAGATAATCAAAAATAGTCTAATCTTTTTCATATTTCACCTTCTGACCAAAAGATAAATGCCTATTGAAAGGAAACTTGCAAACTTCTTAAAACAAATACATTTAATGAATAATGCTAAATTCTGAAGTAGCACTATGTACAGGTTTACACATAAGGATAAGTTCAGCCTCGGTGGTGCAGCGGACTAAGTGCTGTTAAGTGCTAGCACTTAGCTGCCAGCTGCCTGCAATTAGTGCGAGTTCAAATCTCACCAGGCTCAAGGTTGACTCAGCCTTCCATCCTTTCGAGGTAGGTAAATTGAGGATCCGGATTGTGGGGGCAATAAGCCAGCTTTGTATAGAACAACACCGCTTAGGGGGGCCCGAAAGCCCTAATAAGTAGGTATATATATAAAAGTATGTAGGCTATTGCTATAATGCATTGTAAGCCGCCCTGAGTCTATGGAGAAGGGCGGCATATAAATTGGACAAATAAATAAATAAATAAATAAATAAATAAATAAATAAATAAATAAATAAATAAATAAATAAATAAATAAATATCAGAGAAGCAACACATTGAGGAGACTTATGTGAAAGATTGTAACTTCATTGTAGTGTACACTTACATGGGTGTAAATAGCAGCATCAAATAAGTCTCTTGTTAACACACAACAATGTGGTTATGATTAGAATGCAATCCTATTCAATTCCAGAGTTCCTTTTATTCAATAGGCTGATATCCTTCTTTCTAGAGCTATATCTTCACCAAACAGAACAATAAAAGGTTATGACATAAACATATGCTTTTAAATGAAGAAGCAATAGGTTTCTGCTGAGAACAGAATGTATTTACTTAACCATCTCCTTCTTTATACCAAAACAGACATGTACCTATTTTCCTGGAATTTGCCTCTTTCAGTGACGCAAAATAATTTCAAAGGTAGATAGACAGAATAATAAGAGCTATTCTTGTTGGCAAGCATCCATATTCGTTCTGTTTTTTATTGCACAATTTTGGCATTTGGATCCTGATGTTCTCTTTTATTATAATCATTCTTTTGAAATTGCTTTTAATACCTGATGTATTAGTTTTCTCCCTCCAAGGTTTGCCTTGTTATCAGCAATACTCAATAAAGCCATCAGTATTGCCATTTCAAGGGTACAGGAAGGGAGGCCAAAAACACTTCTGTGTCAGACTTTAAGCTCAGTGAGAATTTTAAAACAGGTCTCTCCCATATCCATTACGATGGTGTCCGGTGGACCCCACACAGACACACAACACTTTCTGTGTCCATGAAAATATGAACTACTAGCTGGATACCCGTGCTCCGCTAAGAAACTATGTGATCGGGCTTGATAAATCAATACTTACAGCTTGAAAATTAATGAGTAATTATGATCGACCTCTCCTCTCCCCTTCTCTCCCTCAGGCTTGCCCCACAGAGGCCTCTCTTATCTTATCCCCTTTCTCCTTTTCAGGTGGGGAGGGGGAGTAGAATGTCTAAACTGCCAGCCCACAGGCCAGATGAGTCAATGCGCTGGCCACGCCCATGCCCAAGTGGAAGTTGGAACAGAGTTCTTTTCAGGTGGGGAGGGGGAATAGAATGTCTAACTCCTTAGCATCAGAGCTAATATTAATAATAATATAAGAAATACTAATGATCTGATGGTCATTTCAAAAAATCCTTTCTTAGCGAGCACCTAGAAGCCAAGATGAACATATGTGCCAAATTTCAAATTTGTAGGCTTTGCGGTTCTGGAGATTTCGTGATGATGCATGAGTGGTATTTCGCTTTTATATATATAGATTTTCATTGACACATATACAGGTGTACTTAGACCATAATTGAGCCCAATATTTCTGTTGTTAAGTAAGACATTTGTTAAGTGAGTTTTGCCCCATTTTACAACCTTTCTTGCCACACTTGTTAAGTGAATCATCACAGTTGATTAGTAACATGATTTTTAAATGAATCTAGCATTCCCATTGTCTTTGCTTGTCAAAAGATCGCAAAAGGTGATCGATGACATGACCTTAGGACACAGCAACAGTTATAAGTATGCATCAGTTGCCAAGCATCTGAATTTTGATCACATGATCATGGGCATGCTGCAAAGGTTGTTTCAAAAACGGTCATAAGTCACCTTTTTCAGTGCTGATGGAGCTTTGAACAGTCACTAAATAAACTGTTGTAAGTTGAGGACTACCCGTAATATCTTGGTAATGACATCTAATATATGTCCGTCTGCTATAAATAATTCAAACAATAGCATTCATATTAGGAAGAATGGCACTATCCTATGCATGCAAAACTTGACAAAACAGAGTTACAGAGCAGCATCTGGTATGCATACATGTTACAGAATTCAGTCAACCTATCAGAGAATTATTTTCCAGATCAGGGTATCTAGCAGACTGATATGTTTTCAGTGGTAGTTGAGTATGAATTCACACACAGTTGAGTTGTTCATGCTTACTTTCTTTTATTCATCTCCTGTAATTGTTAGCTCAGTTTGTCAACCTGTTGCATATTTCCATACCTCTGTTTCTTGACATGCCCATTGTGTTGCAAAGTATCTTAAGTGCACCATAAAGTACAAATAGGCAGGGTACAGCTATATTCTGCTCCCCTTGAGTGTATTTTTGGATTACCTTAGTAAAAAGCTTTCTTGACAAACCTGAGCAGCTGCCACAAACACTTAATGCTCAGTTTCTAAACAACATTTTCATTTTGTAGTCTTTTTGACCTTGGCTCAGCAAACTCTCATGATAACAGTTAAGAGTTGAAGCAACACACTTTTGCATTGAGTGTTAAACACACATTGTTCTTAGGGAAGGCTCCCTTTCCCCCTGCTGATGTACAGCTAAGATGGGATATGCTGCAAATGCATTAGTTACCATTGGCTTTGGACACACCTGTGGAATGTTCTCCATCCTTTTGGATGAGGCTGCCCAGGACTCCAGTTGAATATTATACATGAAAAAGGAAGCCCTGCCATTAAGCCAAGTGTGCATGTGCAGGGTGCATTTATCTGTGTCAGTGAAAGGGAGATTTCATTTCTCTGGCTCATGCATCATGTCAATACCGCCTCTTCAATCACTTGCCATTTGTCACCCCCGCATGGAATGAGTCACTGTGCTGTGTAAGGGAGATGAGGAGGAGGAAAAAGAGAAAAGGGATTTTGAAGGGAACCTCCAGGAAGGTGGATCTGAGCTATTAGTGCTACCCCTATGTAGATGAGAAGCACATGGGGGGAGGGGGGAGACCTCCACCCCACTGGAACTCCATGCCTGGAGGAAGAAGGAAAAGCAGAGGGTGATGTGAAAGTCCCTGAAACAATATAAAGACAGTTTCCAATTTCTATATGAAAAGAGCACATTCTCCAACACTGCAAGCAACACTGCAAACATAGAATGAAGAAAAAGTTATAACTAACACTATGACTTAATGTGTGCTGAACAATAGCCTAGCTGTAAGCACTACACATAAGAGAAAACAAAGTCTGTAGGCCTTGTAGTTTACAAAAGGCAACAATTGAAAATGAAGCTGGGTCTCCATATACTGCTGCTGCATTGACCATGATGGCCATTTGTCTGTGCATACTGGTGGAAAAAAGCGCATGACTCAATGGAGTTCTACCATAAAGAAGTCAGGAATTCTGCTTATTAATAGGATAATATCACCTTGCTTCTTTCTCATCTCTTATTTTTCTCACCAAGCCATAATGCTCTATATTAAAATCCAGAACATTTATGTCTTCTCACATAAAAGATGTTTTGCTGAGCAGACCAAAAGTAGTCCAACTCTCAAATTTTCCTGCAAGTAAGTAACCAGATGTCTCGAGAGTGTTTCCAGCAATTGGTGCACTAAGATATATGTCCTCTAAAAATGATAATTTTACCCAGCTGCAGGTTTAAAGCAAGAGATGGATCCCCCATGGATTTCCCCTATTCCTTCTTATAGCCATCAAATCTGGTGGCCAACCATATGTCCTGTGATTAAATATCTTCACTCAGTTTTTAGCAAGTACTAATCCTTGTTAAAGTTCTCAAAGCTAAATGTAATCTTCAAATAAGTCAAGTTACGTAATTAACAAACAAATTAATTGTTTTATTTTTTAAAATCTTAAGCCCCCCCAATGTCAAAGAACCTGACTCCCATCAAGATAGAAACAAAAAGCTCACTTTTTCATTGAAGGACTTAAGAGACTTTCCCAAGCATTATACTTCACAGTTATGGTAATCTTTCAGGATGTGAAAATTGCAATCATGCCATTTACCATATTTTTTCCTGCTGGAACTGTAAATTAATGACTAAAAGCTATATGATGCAGAAGCAGTATTTGTCACTTGGAGCAATCTTCCCCTCCAAGAAATACCTTGAAGATAATGAATGTGAACTCACTGCAAAATATTATTTCATTATATTCTGGCTCCTAAACCCAAAACTTTCAGAAGCTCTTCCAATTACAATAGGGACCTACAGAACCCCATCTTTTGCCTTAGGACATTCACTGAAGACTGACTGTTCTGCCCTCCTCCTTTTCTCTGTTTCATGGATTATTGTTCAATTTATCCAACAGAGTTGTGTCCCACTTAGACATTTATTCTGTACTATTGGTTGATAGGCACTGTATTGTATTGTATCTAGGGTACTTAACACTAATAAATGCATATTGGGCAAACTGTAATCCCAGTTACTTCTTTTTGATTGTGGGCTTTCAATAATATCAGTGGAAACATATAAACCAGTCCTTGATGCATTCGGAGGTCCTCTTGCTCTTTTTATTGAGTGAAGACCTAGATTTTGTCACCACTTCTCTCTTAATTCAACTCCTAGTCACGTGGATACCCATCAGTTGGATATAAAGGTCAAAAAGAAAGAAAGAAAAAAAGAGCCCTTGTACAGGCCATTTTTATCTTTCTAGAATGCAAAGCCAGGCACCAAGCCATAGTTTAGGAAACACAAATGGGATCAAACAAGAGGAATTCATACAAAAATTACATCACATTGGTCTTGTTCTCTACCTGTCATGAGAATCCCATTAATCCATTAGTACATTTGATAAAGCAGGTTCTACATCTGAAAGTGCACACAGGAAATCTAGATTAAATTGCTGACTGAAGGCAATCACACATCCAGGGAAACCTTCAGCTAAATTGTCTCATCTCATCTTCTTCAGCAAGCATGATCTGTGGCTGCAACGATGGGACTTACAAATCAACACATCCAGGAAAGCACTTGGTTGGGGAAGGCTGATCTAAAAAATGCTTCTGTCCTCTTCCTGCTGACCCATCATGTAAAATATGCATTGCAGGAAGGTAGGAGGTGGAAAGGAGAGCTTTGACCTTCACTTTCACTCCCACTTTCACTGATTGGGGAATAGGATGGCTAGTTTTTATAACTATGTGTGCCACCCAAATACTATGGCTGAATCCTATACCTAGATATTGTTGTTGCTGTTAGTCGCCAAGTCATGTCTGACACATCGCAACCCCATGGACAATGTTCCTCCAGGCCTTCCTGTCCTCTGCCATCCTCTGGAGTCCATTTAAACTCACGCTGACTGCTTCAATGACTCCATCCAGCCACCTCATTCTCTGTCGTCCCTTTCTTCTTTTGCCCTCAATCTTTGCCAGCATTAGGCTCTTCTCTAGTGAGTCCTTCCTTCTCATTAGGTGGCCAAAGTATTTCAGTTTCATCATCAGGATCTGGCCTTCTGAAGAGCAGTCAGGGTTGATCTCCTCTAGGACTGACCGGTTTGATCGCCTAGATATTAATCAACCACTATTTCTAATCTTTAATGAGCTGCATTCTCCACTGTGGACCCAGACACCCTGCCTTCACTATTATAGATCAAGACTAGGAAACCTTTGGGTGGCTAAGACTTGCCCATTACAGAATGGGTGGTGGTAGAATTGAGTAGGAAAGTAACACAAAGTGTGTTTAACCAGGATTTTTGCAAGGGTTTTGCTTTGAGAGGAGTTTTGGGTAATTAAACAATTAACTAAAGTATATTTTGAAATTTATGATACACTTTGTTTTTAATTTAAAAATGGCAGCAAAAAACACCATCAACTTTCTATAACTGAGATCAGAATTTCTGCCAGCCACAAAAAAGGGTTTGGGCCTGCACCCAGCAGCCTGATGTAGACCTAAAATCGTATGCTGAGGCCTCAGGGGCCCATCATCCTTGTCATTAAAGGTGCGATTCAAGCAGAAATGCAGGGTCTCATTCAGCAAGATGGGCTGAATAGCCCCCTCCCCATTGCCAGATTTTGCAGCATGTAATATGCACTATCCTCTTTTTACAAAGTTCTGTCAGACATAAATTGACCAACATCTAGTTCTGTGTTACCATCTGGCCTGTTGGCTGTTCTTGCAGTACCAGCAATTCCATCACTGTGTAGCCCTCACTATAACTCTGTGGCGCCCCCCTCCCCGCTCCAAGCCCTAGGGCCAAGATGTTAACAGAGCTGGCATGGTTATTTATTTATTTGTTTGTTTGTTTGTTTGTTTGTTCATTTGTTTGTTTGTTTTACATATTACTGTTTAAATAAACCATCAGCAAACACACACATACATATGAATACAGTATATAAAATATTAAATTAAGATAAAACCATAATGAAATCACCATAATATGGAGCCATACAATTGCAGTGGGCTCAATATTATCATTTGTTATCTAAGGAAGCTAACCATCTGACTGCTTCTGATGTGGCTGCGAGGAAATCATTCCAGGTACCTTGAAATTTCCTGAGGAGACATTCTTGAACTATACGTGTTGTTCCGGTGCACCACAGTCACATCTCATTGGGGTACAAAGTGTATATTACCTCCATGATGGTTATATCCCAGGCAACATTCTGTCTTAACAGAGTGGCTAAAAGCTGTACACCACAGCGACTGAACTGGATATTGCATCCCTCAAGACCAAAAGCTACCGAGGCAGAAATTAGCTGGCATGGTGTAGTTGATTTATAAATATGAGTTGTATCAGGCCTCAATGCTATTTTTCTTTTTCTTTAATTATTTTTTAAATAATTGTATTGTGTTCTTATTCTTGTTCATTATCCAGAATTCCTTTGGATAGACAGAGAGTCATATAAATCTGTTTGATAAATCCATAAATAACTCACCAGGTCCCAATCCTACCCAGGTAACTAGGAATTCCTGCCTTCTTCCCTCCCAACTTGCAGTTGCCTGCCTGTCTTTCTGCGCTGCCATCTGCAAGTAACATGACCCAGCCCTGTTGCATCCACAGCCATGTCAGGTCGATAAGAAGCCTTGTTGCTGCCAATATGAGGAATACTATCTCCATCCTGCAAAGTTTTTCTATAACCCTAAAGGAAGGTATTTTATTAACTGGCCTCTTTGTTTTTATTTTATTTCTTTATATCTCACCTTTATTATTTATTTTTACAAATAAGGTAGTGAATATATCAAACACTTATTCCTATTTTCCCCACAACAACTCTGTGAGGTGGGTTGGGCTGAGATAGAGTTACTGACCCAAAACCACCCAAGTGGCTTTCATGACTAAGGCAAGATTTGAACTCACAGTCTCCTGATTTCTAGCCTGGGGCCTCAATCACTAGACCAAATTGAAAGTTAGGGCAGAGTTTGAGATAAGTGATGGGGCCACTGTAACCTTCCTTCTAATTTCTGCAGAGTGCCCATTCAAATCATTTAACAAAAATTGCAGGGGGCCGATAGAAGGGGGCAGTTCTTAAAAGACACTAAATACTTTCAGAGTTGAGTAGATTTGGAGCCAGGAATCTCAGAATTTTTGGAAAGAAGGAAAAGTGGAAGTAAGGCTTAATGGATAAAGCAAACGCTCAGTGTTTAAAGATGGGAGAAACTGATAATCCTATCATCTCATAATCAGCAAGGCACACGGGATGAGGGTAATAGTAGTTCAACAGCTGCAGAGGCCAAACTGCAGAAAGAGTAAGGGAATCTGTACTTGCAGGACCAGCGGGGAAGTTTTTGCAACACAATGCTCTCCTAGAGAGAGGCCTAAATTAAGAGACTCCGCAGTCCCAAATTGGATGAGGGCTCTAGAAAAGGAGCCCCAAACTCCTGGGCCATGGCCCTTTGGGAACCGGGCCGCGCAAGCAGCGGGCAAGTATGCGAAGGTTCATTTGCGCATGTTCAGGATTATGTTGCACATGGGAAACACACACACATCGCTGCCCCTGATCTGTGGAGCTGGAAAGGCCAGGGACCACTGCTTTAGAGTCTCTCAGGATATATCTAGTAGGTTTGAAGGCTATAGCTTTAGTTTGTCAAGATTTTGTCTATTAGGTGTAGGCAAATAAAGGATTGGATTTGACTGGACTTCAGAGTGTCATCACTGGACTTGGACCTGGCAGAAGGCTCCCTTAAAGTGGCTAAGATTAAAAATTAAATTAGGGGGGAAGAATAATAAGGTTTCTTTGACTAAAAAACATTTCTTGACTTCTTCAGAAAGCCTTGTTTTTTTAAGAGGGAAGCAAGCAAATACACACACACACACACACACACACACACACACACACACACACCAAGTTAGGCCTGATCCTCTTCCACACATTTGTGTAGATGTGATATACTATCAGGAAATGTTAGTGGAAGTCATGCCTTATTTTCCTCAGGCTGGCACATCACGCAACTTATCCACACACATGTACAAAGATATATTTGCATATTCTGAGACAGCTAACTCAGTTTAGTGGCTAAGGCATGCTAAAAATCGGGAGAGCCTGAGTTCTAGACCCACCTTGCACAGGAAGTCAGCTGAATCACCTTGGGCCAGTCACTTTCTCTCAGCTCTAGGAAGGAGACAATGGCAAACCATTTCTGAACACCTTGTTAAGAAAACTGTAGAGACTTACCGAGGCAGTATCCAAGAATCATCATAATTGAAAGAGAGAAAAAAAAATATTTGCATACCAACCTAAAAAGGATAGCAGTCCACACATAATGGTAATATTATATTAATATGTGATAAATTTCCAACAAGATATTGTTTGGTACAGAAACTTATATTTCCTCAGCATGAGGAATGCATGATAAATTATGTTCTGTAGGTGCATCACTGTCATATTCGCAGCCCATTTTTTCCCCACTAAAGTTGAATTAAAAAATTATTATGGAATAAACTTTATTTTTTGCTACCTGTACCCAAATACATGATGCCTGGAATGCACTCACTTATCTGCATACATTTAATTTTTGCATATCTTTTAGCTGAGGTGGGACAGAGCTGAGCTGAGGTACCGTAACCCTCACGCACAAAGGGTGTTACTAGAATTCTATTTATTTCACGCAGAAATAACAGCTGTTCTATCACACTTGCACTTTTAATGTGTACACAAACCAAATGTGAAACACAATGGTGTTACAAACCTTCCACTGGAAAGGTTGTTGATAGACAAGTTTCATGCCCAATGTCAGAGGGAAATGTGATCACCTGGTAAGTATAGAATATTAATATGTATTGTACTGTTCTATGCCTTTTACAGAATCAGCCCATCTGCCTATGCCATGCTGAGCCATATCAGCAAGTCTGCGCACACACAGCATGCCCTTTCCCTTCGGGGTTCATTCATTCCCCTTGGAAGATACCTCATTCTTTCCAAAATCCTCAAGGCTTTCATTTGCCAAGAGGCACAGCCTTCTCTGGTGATGTTCCCCCCCCCCCCGCCCATCTCTCTTTCCAAGCTGTTGCCTCCCCTCCTCTTGCACGCTCACTGGCACACAGGAGGCCGGTGCTGGCTGCGATATGTGCCCCTAATCACATTAGCAGCGTGTTGGCACAACAGCCGCCCCGGGAGGCTGGCCCATTGTCTGCGCCCTGACGTGCTGAGCCCTGCCAGCCGCCTCCTAATTACACCCTCCGCCAGGCAAGGGTGTGTGGATGAGGGAACCCCAGAGAGTCAAAAATATGCTGCCCTCATACCTGGCCTCTTCTTTCTTGCCAGCAGAAGGGCCCCAGTCTCTGAATGGATGCAGCTGCTGTGCATGACCCCCTCCCTTCAAAATGCAAATTAAAACACCTGCTGCCCCCCAAACTTGTTCCCTTCGTTCTATTGCATCCCATGCATATCCTCGATCTCTCTGTTCCACCTTGATTTCTTTTGCTTCTCTATCCTCGGGACCTTCCCTTCTCATTTTTCCCACCTCACTCTGGACTCATACTAGGGCCCCACCAGTGCCTGCCTCCCGGGCCTGGATCCCGACCTCCACCCCGATTTTCCATCTGCACCCTATCGCATGCCTCAGCTCCTCCTTCCCAGGTCCACCTGCATGCCATGACAGCCCCCTTCACCAACTCCATCCCCCTTTCCTCCTCCCCGACCCCCCCCACCAAGATCTCCTCTTTCCACCCACCGAACCCGTATCACTTCTCCCCTCCTGCACCTTTTTCCCTTTCTCTCCATGGCGGAGAAGCCCCTCCGTCACCCGCCTTCACCCATATGCAACCAAGCCCCCACTTTTCCTCCCTTTTCCCCTTCAGCTCCGATCACATCCAGCAGCAGCCTCCCTGCTCAGTCGGAAGGCGCAGCAGCAGCGGCAGCAGTCGCTCTTCTGTCTGCCCATATTGCCTGTTCCTTACCTGCAGAAGACAGACGCTGGAGAAGCCGACTCTGGGCGAAGGACAATCGGCTGGTTGTGCTCCGCGACTGTTGCCTCCCTTGCCGGCTGGCCGAGGAAGCTGGTGGTGGAAGCTGAAGTCAGATCACTAGAGGGCGCCCGCAGAAAGAAGGGATGGAGGAGGGGCGAAGGGGGCGGTGGAGATACGAGCGAGGGAGCTGCGGCAGCCCCTTCGCCGAACTAGATGCGGTGGGTCGGGGGGCGGCACCGCAAAGGCTGGCGGCGGGAGGGAGGGAGAGAGCCCCGGTAGCCAGGCAAAGCAGCAAGGTGGTAGCGGCGGCAGCAGAGTATGTGGTCCCTGCACAATCTGTGTGCAGAGGGATAAAGGATGCATGCACCGGCACACCCAGCGGCTCCCGTGCCGTTTCGTGGCTTTCAGGTTGGGGGGCGGGGAGAAGGGCACCTCTCGTTCGCCCAAGGCTATTCTGGGAGGCTCGCAAGCGGAAGGACGGGAGCCAGGAGGGTGCAGTATTGTCGCGATGTATTCAGATAGGCAACGCGGTGGCGAACTTTAGAACTTGTCTAGAAGGCGGCGTCCTTTTATGGGCAGGATTTAGCAAGATGACCGTATTTCATCCCAACCTTCCTTTTGCTGGACGTTGCTCTTTAAAGCATACGCCCACGGTCAGCAAATCAAAAAGAACATGGAGCATCTTCCGCCCCCTCGGCCTAGGGAAGAAGGGGTCCCTTTCCTTGCCCACTAGGCACCCCTTACCCCAATGGCAGCCTTTTAGCAGCACAGCAGCTTGCTTCTTTCTGCTATCAGGTGACGGGAGGAAAACTACATAAGCTTCAGTTTGTCAGACCCAGCTCAGCCTTCCTCAACTTGGCATCATCTAGAGAGGTAACTCCCATAATCCCCTGCCAGTGCTCCCCCTGACTGGGCAGTGGGAGCGGTGGTTTAATAATGGAGATGCCAAAATGGGAATGGTTAGCATTGTCTGAAAAGAACTGGCTGTGCCAATTGGTGGATCTCTATGATTTCTTAAAGAAGCTGTGCTGTCTGAACCCAAATTATAATTATACAGAATCGTAAGTTGGGAGTTTAAAACAGGAATCAAAATTCTAAACCTGTTTCCTTAAAACTTACTGCCATAAAAATAAATAGGACTAGGGAGAGTATGCCTAGGGTGGCAGCATGGTTACAGATGAAATACAGTATAGTATGTTCTACTTTTCAAGAGAAAATATATTGTTCTTTCTCATTATATGAGGCATAGCTTACTCTTCTGAAATTCATTTTGCCTTTTTTCCCCTCTGCCTGCTTAAAATAAAATAAAAAATGGGATGATCACATGTACTCATCTATTTCCCATGACTTACAAATGATAGTGGATGATTTAACAGCTAAGTCAAACTAAATAAATTATATTATGGCTTATCAATGACTAACAATTGAAACTAGGTAATAAAAACATCATTTAGCATTCTGACCAATTATAATGGGGTGCTTAACACTCAGTTTTATTTAGTTGCTGCTTTTTTAAAAAAAATGTTAAGTGCCATTTATTTTTATTAGAATTAAATCATTTGAAATGTATTTAGTTATGTGATCAGGATTCCGGTTCTGCAGTTATTCTGTCTATTGAAGCTACCTTTTGCACAAAAATTCTGATTTTCTAGGCTGCAAAAATTCAAGTGGCAGCAAAAACCACGCAACTGTATTTTTTTGCTGCCATCTCCTGGTTGTCTGGATTTTTTTTACACATCTTGGGTCAGAGGTAGAATTGCCATATCTGAACTTCAAAAATTTGGACCACTACTAGATAGTCAATTGAGTTTCTGTATCTCTTTGTTGCCATTTAGTGGTGGCTAAACTATTGCAACCCAGAGAAATCAGCACAGTATGTGTAAGATGTGAAGTTTGTGACATTTCACCATGTTTCCATTGTTGCTCCGTTATAGTCAAGAAGAAATACACCCCATGATAATATGTATAGGATTGATCTTATACACATTACTACATATAATGTTGTTTTGTTGGTTTAGGCTTTGACCCTAACTACTGTAATTTGTAAACTGTAGTTTATAACTTGCCATTGTGTCAGTCTAATCACTTCTTCTATAAACCAAAGCTAAGCTTACTAGGAAATCCAAATAAATATCAAGCCGGTAAATCCGTTGACCAAATTAAAATACTTTATCTTATTTTTTAAAATTTTGCATTTAAAAATCCTCATTGTATTGCATAAAGAATTAAATTGTGGATCACTGCAGAATATTGTGGTTTTGCTTAATGTAATATCTTGTTCATTCAGGTGTTTAAAACTTGAAATTTCAAGAAATTGAATTTATGCACTTGTCTGTCAATTAATGCTAGACAATTCCTGAAAGAAAGGACATTGGGATCCTCAAAGATCTGAATTAAATGCTCAGTATGGCATTTGGTGTTCTACTTTCCTCCCCACTGCTGTAAGATAAACACTCCCTGCTAATAAGATTGGCCAGAATTACTATAACAGTTCTGATTGGTGTTTGTGTGTGCGCGTACATGTGTGTGTGCGTGTCTGTTACACTGAAGAGAACCATCTGTGCTGGCACCACATGCTGCAGTTTGATGGTGCATTGGGAAATCACCTAGGTATCTTTGCTCTATGGAACAAGCTATTGCTAACACCACACTGTGGAAAGTATTCTCATTTCTCTGATGAAAATACTGGAGGAGAAAAAAAGCAACAACTAGAAATGCAGCATCTCTACACACAGACTCCAAGAACTCATAGCACTGACCATGGGAGAAATTTATTGTGCCTTTGGACATAGATTGCATAGATTAAGTGAGGTATCTTTTCTTTGTTCTATGCATCCTATAGGATATAGTGTGGTTGGGTTAATATACTAAACCAATGTTTCTCAACCTTGGCAATTTTAAGATGCCTGAATTCTTGCTGGAAAATTCTGGGAATTGAAGTCTACACAAATGGTTGAGAAACACTGTATAGACTAAGCTGGATATGGCATGTTTGGTTTCAGGTTACTACATAAGTTTGACCTCTGTTTTCTCAACCAGCCCGCATAGCAAAGAAAAATCCTCTAATGATGGATTTGGAGAAATGAAACAGAGAGGAAATGGTATCCCCTCATGAAGTCTATTACACTCCCACTTGCAGAAAGCTACATCTGAAGAAATATATTTATTTCCTAATAGGTAAGTCCTGATTAACAAAACTATCTCTTTCAGAAAGAGAGGAAAAGTTTAGGCTTGGAGGTCAGAATCATTTGAGGGCATTTGACTACTTAGGCCATATTTAAGAACTAGGAAAAGTATCTGGGAGCCTGTAACTGTTTCGTGGAAGGCCTGATTTCTGTGTAATCTTCCTGACTCCTGCAAAGCCTCTAAGTGAATAGATCTCTCTTCCTGTGAGAGGCATTGTTGGCTCATCTAATCCATGTGACATTTGTGGAGCCCTATGTGCATTTTTTTGGTGATGAAAAGATGATGTGCTTTTTCCCAGTCAAGAGCTGGAAGACTGTAAGTACACAAAGACTCTGTCTTTCCAAAAATATTCTTCTGGCAAATCAAAGTCTCTTTGTGAGACTTTCTGAATGGTAGAGATCACCGTAAAGTGTATAGCCTGCAAACTTTGGCTGTATGGGAAGGCTGTCTCCAATAGCAACTGAGTCTCTTGAACTATCTGAATCTGGTGCTGATTTTTAGAGTATATGGGCTGGTTAAATGTAAGTCCTGATGTGTTCCTTCAGTGGCAAATCTAATGCTATCATTATTGAAAGCTTTGAGAAGTAGATCTGTAGGTGATACGAAAGTGGAAGAAGCCACTGTGGTATTGGATGGGAAAAAATCAGGGCCAAGGAACCAAAACCTATAGAGGTGATTGACATGCCTTGGACACAAACTAGATTAATAAGTGATAGGCATGGAATTAAAGTTTGAGTGCTTACAGGAGTTTAACTTAAACCTTTCAATATGGGTTCCAGTTGGCTAGTTAGACTTTAAAAACAATATTTCTGGGTCCCCAGCTCAATCCTGCTAAGTAGGAGTATCACAAACTGGAGGGACCAGCCAGCTTGATCTGACCAGTTGGATTCAGAATCACACAAAATAACAATATACTTACCAATACTAATCTTCTAGAATCTAAATTATCTGACTTGCCAGTCTAGGAGAACTATGATGGACAGACCCAGCCAAAAACATCATAAAATCAGGGTCTACTCACTTAATGTCTGCAACGTTTAGTGATGGAAGTTTCAGTTCCAATTGTGGTCATAAATTGAGGACTACCTGTACCAGAAAAGCAATGATCGATAGGGATCCCTTATTTTCTCTATTTTAATCACCATTTCCAAGTAGAGTAGTGTCTATGCCATGTGTTATCCTTTTGTACATGTATGAGTCTGTGTGAATGCTACCTCATTTCTCTGCCTCTTTGCTATGGCAGGCAAAATCGTAACTTTCTGTCTTTTGGTAAGAGTCTCTATATTACTTTTATCTTCTGTAGCTGAACCCTGTGTAAAATGGAAGACTTTTGGAAAAGTCTTGCTTCATCTTTATCTTATTGAGCTGAATGCATTATTCTCTATACTCCTTGACTTTTTCTCCTTGAATTAGATAATTAAATTCACTATTGATTAAATGCTGCTTATTTGATTGCCTTGCAGCTAATCTCAATTTTTCTTTATGCTGCAATCCTAAACATTTTAACTGTTTATTATTTGATTATCCTATATACCATTGGACTACAATGTTGTTTAATAAATTGTATTATTTCCAAACTTCCAGAAAATATATACTTCTTTAATATTCATAATGTTAAGCCCCCCACCCCCCACCCAAAAAAAATCATGTGCTAAAAAAATCCCAATTCAGAAGAGCATGTTATTAATTCACATGCCTGAACCTGGTGCAGAATGCCTCACAATAATACATAAGTGCATACACAAGTCATGTGAATGTTCATATATCTATATTCAATCTATCTACCACCACCACCCCATCGGTTGGTCTGCCTGCCTGCCTGCCTGCCTGCCTGCCTGCCTGCGTGCCTGCCTATCTATCTATCTATCTATCTATCTATCTATCTATCTATCTATCTATCTATCGTATCTATCCACAACAAAGGATAAGCTCACACATCATAATAAGCTATATAAAACCTTGGATTACTAGTGGATGGAATCGCACAATAGGTTAAAAACCAGGCAAATCCCTTTATGGCTTTGCACCCAATCTTTGCAACCAGATTGTAATCAGCCTTCTTTATAGTTTTCAGGCATGCAGTTGTCACAGAGAAAATGAATATTAAATATATACTTGAAGACACCCAAAGCCACTTTTGAATAAAGCATCTTTTATTTTTATGAACTCCAGAAGCCAGGGCCTGTGCTTGTTTTACACATTTCTTACTTTGCACTCATTGGCATCATACCTTGTTGCCCTCTTTAATTCTTTCTTCTTCCCTGCTTTCTTATTCCATAAAACTGAGAATAGACAGGCATTCGGTCTATTGAACTGCAGCTCCAGCCTCTCTTGTCCTTACTTGTCCCAGTAACATCTGATCTATGCCCTGTGTTCATTGGGGTGAAAATTAGCCTTTTAAAGAAATCATCAAAAAAAGAAATCCTGTCCCTTATCCCACCACCACCACCACACTTTGGGGGTGGGGTCCTTTTGTAGAATCCCACATGGGTTGATGGTGTTTTAGAAAAAAAAATGATTTTAGTTGTCGGTCGGTCTCTTGAACAAGACCAATTAATAAAAACAATTGAAATTATTGAAACAATTCAAAGAGTAAAAAATAAATATATATGGCACCAAGTAAAGCTGTTACTGTGGGTGTTCATAAAGCCAGGAAAAGGGGCACTTAACACACACAGCGCCTCAGGCCCAGGCACACAACCAAGTCTTCACAGCCTTACTAATGGCCGACAGGCTTGGGGTCATCGGAGAGGGGCGGCATATAAATTGAATTAATTAAATTAAATATCTGAAGGGAGAATATTCCAGAGGGCAGGGGCTATGACAGAGAAGGCATGTCTTCTGCTTCCGCCAACTAATGTTCCTTGGCTGATAGAACCTACAGCAATCCTATCCTGCCTGACCCGAATGGGTTTTGGGGTCTTTTCAGTATACAAAACACATATTTTGGGGGAGAATCCAACTTTAAAGACGTAGGCATGCATTCCATCATTTGTCAGCATGCTGGGCCTCATCAGAAATATTTCTCCTGATGCCCATTTTGCTGTCCCTTTTTGTGTGATTTGCTGAGTACAGCAACTGCCCTTGAGCTTTCTGCTGATTTACAGCATAAGGTCTTACTTTTATTTCACCATTTCCCAAAGCCCTGTGCTTTATGACACCCAGAGGACAGCAATTAATAGAAAGCAGGGTGACTGGGAAAGGCGGCACTGTGATCAGTTACATTCCCATAGGCCAACCACTTTGTATATGTGTGTGTGTGTGTGTGTGTATGTGTGTGTGTGTGTGTGTGTGTGAGACAATAGCATATGCCTGCTTAGCATAAGCCATCATTTTTAATCTAAAATATCACACACCTCAAGAGGCTTGTTATAGCTATTTTATCAAAGCACTGGTTAATGAAAACACCTATTGGCTGATTTTGCACATTGCATTATGCAATGTGCAAAATGGCTTTATAATGTATTATTACCGATATTAAGCATGGCTTGATACCTTTTATCTTACATTTATCCAATATAATCAGCTATCATGATTTGTAAAGCATGATGTCTGGTTGAACATAATGTGTAAATTTAATAAACTTAGTAAATTTGCAGTATTCAATAAACCTGGTTAAAGCAAAACATGGTTAAATATGTTGGACAAACTCAGTAAGTCACTGCTTGAACGGCCCTTGTACGTTTCTTAGCTGAGTAAAGATGTGACTTCAACAATATATTGAAGTTCATTGCCTAGATCTGGGGTGTCAAACTCATGTCATCATGTCGTCATCACATGACATATCAGGACTTTCCCCCCCTTTGCTAAACCGGACATGGACTTGGCTAGGTGTGACGCATCCGGTACATGGGCCAGGAGTTTAACAGCCCTGGCCTAGATGAACTTCTCATATTGGGGGTGGGATTCTGCTAAACTACAACTCGCAAAACTTCTAACTTGCACAATCATAATACTAACAAGGACACAAATTTGGAAACTGTTGGCTTATAGGAATGCATGAAAATATTTATACTCCTAACCAATTACAAAATAGTAACAAAGAGCCTACGTAGGCTACAACCAATAATTCCTTAACTCCTGCTAGGCTTTCTCTGGCCAATGATAAACAAGCCATTCTCTTTTGGCCTCATTATACCATCTGTAGTATGGAAGAACTGATAATGGTCTGAGCTACTTTATAGCAAAGGCTCTCAAACTGGGTCATGCCCCTGGGGAGTTGTAAACATCTTTGTGTGTTTTGGAGCTTGTGCATTCAGAGCTGGAACATTGGCAAAACTTATTCCAGCTTTGCCTGGGAAATTCAGCATGTCCAGACAAAATGGGAAATAATGCCCAAAATAAATTCTGTCAGTGCCATTTCTTCCAGAGCCCAGGACAGGATGAACACTATGTCTTACCTGTGAGCCCTTGGCAGATATAGTAAAAACGCGCACAGCCTGGTCTTTTATTTGACCAGAAGCAGCCGTGGAGATGCTGCTAATGTCAGAGGAATATTATCCAGGGGTCAAACTGTTGCTGAGGGACCTCCAGCTTCCCTTTGCAGCAGCCACTGTGCTCCTGTCACCCTCTGGCTCAACGACATCACCTCACTTCTTAAGGCAGGCTTTTATTAGGGAAGATGAATTGCCCCAACCTGTCAGGAGAGCCACTGGTGAAGAGAGCTGATAGGCCAGTATCTGTTTTTTTTTCTTCCTGGTAATGCATCTTTGCCTATTGGAACAGACAATTGTAAGATCAGGCAACTTTTTTTTTTCCATTTATGCCCCATCAGTCTGTTGGGAACCCCTCTGTGTAGCTACAAGTCAAGATCTCTGGTTCTCAAGCTTTTCTCAACCTTGGCCACTCTAAGATGTGTGGACTTTAATACCCAGAATTCCCAGTCAGCATGCTGGTGTACACCCTGATCTAAAGGACCTTCTACAGCATAAAGAGCAGCAAATTTCTTGTGTGGGCCAGATGTTGTAATTGCTACCGACAAATAGCATCAGGAAACTCAGAGAGAGAGAGGAGATGGGGCCAACCAAGGAGATAAGGAAGTCAGATACTTTTTCCTGGGTCTCAAAGATTTTGGCATTATTGTTAAAACTCAATGATTTCAATGCCAAATTGTTTATTTACAATTTGGTTAAGCAAAATAAGATGAACTCACCTTTAATCTTACATGTCATGTTTAAAAAGGATTTAAAGAAATTGGTACAAAGCTGTCTTTACAAAACTGAAGAGCTGTCAGAAGTCACTGCCACCTTGCTCCCTGCTTTACCTGGATCAATTGATAACTGGTTCACCCAAGCAAAATGGTAAGCAAAGCCCATTAAGGGAAGGTTAAACCTACCCATGATAAAATGAGTAGTGAAGTAAGTTTTGATAGTGCAAATTGATAAGCAAACCTCAAAGGAGATTTGACTATTGTATATTTCTGCTTTACACACATACATGCACAACAAAACAGGAGCATTGTTAAAACTTGTCACAGGTTTGTCTGGCCAAGCTTTCAGAGAACTTCATCAGGCAAAGAGCCCCAGCAGGTATTGAAAGATGGCTAAGCCCCCGAGTATAGTTATCTGTCAAAACCATTTGCCAAACATAGCCTTTCCATTATTTATGACTCTATTATTTATTTAGTTTTATATATGAATGAGGCCCACCAAATGTACTTATCATTTAGGGGATAATGGTATTAGAAAAGTTTGAGAATTTCTGCAGAACTCAGTAAAATGCTTTGAGCCTTCCAAAATGCAATCAAATGCTAAGGGTTGTAACTTTTGAAGGACACGGAGCTCATTTCCCTGGGTACATAGCAAAGACAACCCATTTTAATACGCAACCTGGGTACAGATGATTCAGTCCATAAAGAGCATGTGGATGCTTCTTTCCAAATATTTAGTTGTACTTTTTTCAATAGAAGCACAAGAGGAGAGGTTTTTTTCTTGAGGCACTTCTCTGTCATTCCTGTTGCTGACATGCTGCTGTCTGACATGGCATCAGTATGTAATAGGCTAATCCAGATTGACAGTCAGGCCCGAAGGGTGAGGCTGCCATCAGAAAGGGCAATTATTCAGGGCATGGAGGAGAAATACAGGAGAGTCACAAGGAGGACAGTTGAACCAAACTGATTGTTTTCAGAAAGGGAAGCATAGGGTTCTTCCCATCCCTGCTTTAACTCTTGAGGAAAGGTTGGAATTGGGCAGAAAAATAAATTTACGTCCCATTCAGTGGGAAGTAATGCTGTTGAGGGCTGGCAATTTTTAATCCTGTTGAGAGCTATATAAATGGAATATGGGGGGCATATCTGAGCTATCCATCCCACTGTAGGAATTCTGACCTCTGACACCTTTTTTATTTATTTATTTATTTATTTATTTATTTATTTATTTATTTATTTATTTATTTATTTATTTATTTATACCCCATTTATTATTATAAATAATTCAACATGACAAACATACTTCTTTCTCCTTCTATTTTCCCCACAACAAGAATCTTGCGAGATGTGTTGGACTGAGAGTGACTGGCCCAAAGTCACCCAGTCAGCTTTCATGCCTAAGGCAGACTAGAACGCATCCTTTCCTGGTTTCTAGCTCAGTGCTTTAACCACTAGACCAAACTGGCTCTCTTTCTTATAATTTTCATCATCTGTCTGCCTTCCCCCATCCTCCAATCCACTTTTCTAGTTTTGTGTCCCAAGTTTGCCTGCCTTTCTCAGGAGGAAACTTAGGAATTGTGTTTTTCTTTTTACTCTTCTAATGACCCAAGGCACCATTAGGAACAGGAAGTGCTTTCTTTCTCAGCCATGTCTCTTTCTCTCTGTCTCTCTCTCTCTCCCCACATAATCTCTCATTTGCCCCTCTCCCACCCTTGGGAGACCAAGTCCTTGGAAGAATTCAGAATTAAGACAGAAGGGCAGGAATACAGCCCTTATTTCCACAGCAACCATAACCATGGCAACAAGCCAGCCAATCAGTCACTTCCCCTCCACTTTGGGTAGCTCTTTGGATGGAAACAGAAAAAAGAAGGGAAGCTGGCTATCAATATATAGGTCTCCCATTTGCAATGGAGAAGGAAGCTTTTCCTTAGATAGTCAGGCCAGACAGTAAACAACACTTAAGGCATAACTGGAATCAGAGGATTTGCTTTGCAGCCAAAGAAAGTTGGGTACTGACGAAGTTGACTATGGAGAGAAACTGACCTTTTGATTGTGGATTAGAAGTAGAAGATTCTAGATTCTATCTATCTATCTAGAAGGCAGTTTCACCTGCATATCCTTTTCTCAGTTCTCTGAGCATGAAAACATCCCAACCCTGCAGCACTTAGATAAGTTTGATTTCCCTTGCAAACAGGCTTCCTGCATTTCACAATGTGTTTTGTTTACATATACATTTTATAAACAATGGTGGCCTGACTAGGTGGCTCAGTGGCTAAGACACTGAGCTTGCCGATCAAAAAGGTTGGCAGTTCAGCGGTTCAAATTCCTAGTACAGGTTTCCTGCGGAAACAGGGCGTTGGACTAGATTACCTCCAAGGTCCTTTCCAACTCTGTTACTGACATAGGTTAAGAAGGGTGGAGCTTTGATATGACTGCTTCAACAATAAATCAAAGCCCCCAGTTCCCACTTTTCCATGGGGACAGAGAACACCCCAAAAATGTAATCGGCTCATCAGAATCCAAAGACCCAGTTTCTAGTTCTTCCTGATTCAGCACTTGGACTTCAGACTTTTATTATAATGATTTGCAAACCATCATTAAAGCCGGCTCTTATCAGGAACCAACCAGTCTACTTAGTTTCCATGGAAACATATAGATTCTTCCTTACCTGATACCAAGGAGGCAGTTGCCTGGCCTAGCTAAGGTTAGTAAGGTAATCTTTGGCCAGTACTTATCCTATAATACTATGGTCTCTGGAAATCATGTGATCTATCATCATAGTTACCTGATACTTCTCAGAAGTTTCAGAAGCATGTTCATCTGTCTGGTAGAGAAAAAGGACTATGAAAGGATGCATGTGTGAATGCAGGCATATATGTGTAGAAAGTCACCCCCCCACCCCCCAGAAGAATGAAATATTTTGGGAAATATTAAAAATGCAGAATATTATATTTTCCTAATGGAGAAAAATGTTTTTCTCTAAAGGCAGAAAGAAGACTCACTCTTTCTTAATGGCCCCCAGCAGATATTTTGTGCCCATTAAGAAAGATTGGGCCAGCCTATTAAGAAACCAACCCCTGTTTCCCTGCCTCAAGGAGAAACTAAGGAGGGCAGCTTTTAGAAATGCAGATTTGGTAATCCATTCAGAAAGTTTCGGTCAAGACAGAAACTCAGATAAAAGGTTGACAAAATTAGCTCAGACATACACCTAGGATTTCCATTTCCTCTTTTGCCTATAGAGCCCGCTATAACCCTTACATAACCCCTACATGACCCCATAGGAATCTGACAAGTCAATAGAATATTAAAGATATGTTCTTGCACAGGAACAGAAAGCTCAGATACAAAGCCCAAAGAAGGTATAAAAACCACCCACTCTCAACTCCATTTGGTCAGCTGCCCAGAACCACAAACCCATGTGGTTCTGCTTCATCAATAAACCATCTTTCCAATCAGCCTTCATGTTTCCAGTGTCTTCCTCCCAGCTTGGAACTAAACCAGATGGATATTTCTTCCCACACGTTTGGGTGTGTGACAACACCTTAGTTTTGGCATCCTTAACTGGGCATCATGGGGAGAGAGGTTAGAGGCAATGAATGAAGCAATATCGGGACATTAGTTCCTATTCTTTTGTCCACATGTGATGACATTGTCTGTACAAATGAGAAGCAGGAAGTGATGGTAGTGTTAAATCTATATTTTGACAAAAGTGTTAGCCAGGGGTGGGATTCAGCTGGTTCGGGCTGGTTCAGGTGAACCGGTAACTATGACGATCAGCTGGGCCCACCTGCCCACCTGCCCCCCCCTGCGCTATACCTACCTATATTTCCTTTGTTTGAAGCCCAGCTGATAGGCGCAGCAGAGCGGATTGCCACGCCTCAGCTGTTTCACTCACCAGGGCAGTAGGGGGTAAATTTTAGAGCTGTTTTCAAATGCACTGTGCGCGCAGAGCACGTATTTGACGCCCAAACGTGTGCTCAGTGAACCGGTTGTTACACCAGTTGAATCCCACCACTGGTGTTAGCCCCTGCAGATGCCTGAGGTATTCCCTCAAGTAACCAAGAATTGAATTGAACCTTGGTTTCTGAAAATGAGCTTTTCTTCAATCCCATTTAAAGAAAATCTCAGGTGATGAAAACTAGACTCTGCCAAATGCTATTCCACCAAGCATTGTTAGGAATGCAGATTTTACTATTAGATAATTTCTGAATTGGTAAAAAAAACCCCAGGACTTCAGAAACAAAGCATGCTTTAATTGTATAAAGCAGTTTTCTTCCCAACAGGGTATTCTTCAAAAAAAGGCAAGATGGTGATTGCAAAAATGCAATCAAAGCTCCACACCGTTTTTGTGCAGTTATCACAGAGCCCATTGCTCTGGGCAGCAACCATCTTGTCTCCTAGATGTGGAAGTAGAACTCAGAAAAAAAGGAGAACATGCCATGCGTGTTAACTGTTGGCAATGATTTCCATCTACTGCATCAAAGATATTGGTTGTGGAAGAGAAATGACTAAGTAGGTTTTGGTAAATGATTTTGGACTAGAAATGACTAAGATAGAAGTGTTTGCTCTCTCTGTAGGTGAGAGATGGGAAGAGGGCAATGGAACTTATAATTGCTCCAGTCCTAGGCCTAGAGAATTCTTTTATACCATAAAAGCTGCCCGAGTGACAGCTGGAATGAATTATGACTGTAGAGCAGTGTTTCTAAATTTAGCAAATTTAGCAAAGATGTGCGAACTTCAGCTCCCAGAAGCCCATACATCTTAAAGCTGCCAAGCTTATTTCCCTCATGCAACTGGGGAATCTTGGGAGTTGAAGTCCACATACTTTAAAGTTGCAAGGTGTAGAAGTAATATGTGTTTTGTATCGCTAACTCAATCTGGGATTACTGAATATTGAGGCAGAAGCAATCTACAAAGCAGCTAGATCAGGAGGTCTTTGTTGAGGAAATGTTATATTGCCACTTCCTTGTCTTGCATATGATATGAACCAGGCCATCTTGTTAATCTGTAATATGATTTATTTGTTCAGGGGTAGGATATTCTGTAAACCCTGCAGCTGGGTAATCATGAGCTAGTGTACTCAGAAATGGAATGCAAAGCTTATCCATTAGTTTTCTTAGATGTCCTAAGAAAGACTCTTAGAAGTCTTTGCTGCAAAAGATTGAGACAACTATCCCTATAATGTGGTCCCCCAAAACCAGTTTAAAATTGCTTATTTATTAAGGCTGGTCTTTGATCTAACCTGATAATAAAAGGCAAGAAACAGGATAATGGTTTATTCACACATCATTGTTATTCTGAGAATGCTTCTGGTTTCTCTTGCATTGCGGCAAAACTACCACTTATTATACCAGGCAAGCTGAGCTGTAGCCAGACAAGAAGAAGACCATTGATTTCAATCTCATGTGATCTACTGTATAGCTCTAGAAATCCACAGTAGCTCAGGCTGGATATATGAGTTGGCTCAGAAACAGAGGGGCGAGAGACAAAACTTGGCAGCAGGAAAAGCATTCAGTTTACAGGAAATAATGCTTCTCCAGCAGACAAAATATTGCTTTCTGGAGGATGAAAGAAACAGTTTTATGGAAGGAAGGATGGTGGTGGTATATCTCATCCATCCAGGAAAATAGTTTTTCAACTCAGGCTTCCCTGACTGAAATCGGCTCTTTTTGCTACTACATTCCCTATCAGTATTCTTGTATTCTAGTGTATAGTTAGATATGCTCAAGGCTGAATTCCTAAATACTTTCCCAACTTGAGGAAATAGCAAGAACTCTAGTTAGTTCCCACCCAAACATCAGAGAGATAAGATCTTCTCATTTTCCTGTCTCATAATACTTGCTAAAAAAGCCAACTATCATAAACATCCAAGACTGACTTAGTTAGATGTTTCCCACAGGGGATAAACTGGGATGAGATGTGAAGGAAGTCATTTGCTTTGATGGATTTTCAAAAGGATTTGTGGAGGAATGGAATCAGTCCATTAGATAAGCTTGCTTAATAGACCCTTCCACTTCTGCAATAGTGAAAGCAAACTAAACTCTCCAGTGTCAATCATTAAATGCCCATCCTAAATTTTTCAGGAAAAATAATATTAGACTGGTGTGTGAAGAACTTCAAGTAGGAAAAGCTTGAAAATAGCCCAGAGAGAAATAAGTATGTTCTGTGGTTATTAAATGCCGTTTGTTGTTGAGAGAAGGAATGGTATCCTAAAAGAAGACAACACTGGCTGAGAGAATAGACTTGCTCTGTGCAGCAACTCGCTTGCAAATATCAGATGCTAGAGATAAATAACAACAGGGAGAAGGCATGATTTTTAAACCCTACATATGAATTAATAAAAATACCTAATGAGCTATAACTGGTTGCTTTATACCATAAGGAAAAAGCTATTTTTGGCTAGCAGCTGCACTCTTTTGAATTAAACTAAAAAAATTTAACAACCATATCATTAAAATTAATTTTTTCCATATGCAGCATATGTCATGACTACTGATGCCATGATATTGTTGAAATAGGCAGGGGTGAACTTTTCACCCATTTATTGGGCTTTTCTTGCTAGGGGCAACTTTGGAGTTTTCAAGTTTGAAAATTCCGGGAAATCTGCTCTGCAAAGCTTAAAACATTTTGACGCTTGGATTGAGCATGTTGATCCCATCCCATTTTGGTGTGCAAGCAAGTGTGGAGGCTGTTATGGCCCAGGAGCTGTCTGTCCTGCCTGATTCCAGTCCATGTGTTTGGTATACCTTTAGCAGTGCTTCTACTTTAGACTATAAAAGTCCAGTACTGAATAGATCCGGAATCCTTTCACTCTGTTTCTACTCAGTGGCCCCCACACATTTGCCATTAAGCTGTGGTAGCCCCCTACTGGTGCCAGGTGTTCAAAAGAAGCTTTTGCTCAGATTAAATATATGATCTATTATTAGGTAGTCCTCAATTTACAACTATAAATGGAAACAGAATTTCCATTACACAAGATAGTTATTAAGTGAATTGTTCTTGATTTAATGACTTTTTTCTATGGTTGTTAAGCGAATCATTGCAATTGTTAAGTGAACCATACAGTTGTTAAGTTAATTCCATTGACTTTGTCTGTCAAAAATTGAGTGGGAAGATTGCACATGGAAATTACATGACCCTGAGAGGCTGCAATTGTTGTAAATATATGCAGGTTGTCATGTGCCCAAATTTCGATCATGTGGCCTTGAGGAAGAGGTTTGCAACAGTCTTAAATGTGAAGACCGGTCATATGCCATTTTTTCAGTGCCAATGTAACTTTGAATGGTTAGCAAACGAATGGTTTTAAGCTGAGGACAGTTTATATTGAATTTCCATTCTTATACACTGCTCAAAAAAATAAAGGGAACACTTAAACAACACAATGTAGCTCCAAGTCAGTCACACTTCTGTGAAATCAAACTGTCCACTTAGGTAGCAACACTGATTGACAATCAATTTCACATGCTGTTGTACAAATGGAATAGAAACAGGTGGAAAGCATAGGCAGTTAGCAAGACATCCCCAATAACGGAGTGGTTCTGCAGGTGGTGACCACAGACCATTTCTCAGTTCCTATGCTTTCTGGCTGATGGTTTGGTCACTTTTGAATGCTGGTGGTGCTGTCAGCCTGTAGTGTTTTTTTCCACTTTAATTTTGAGTGTAACTCCACATCCAGACCTCCATGGGTTGATAAATTTGATTTCCATTGATAATTTTTGTGTGATTTTGTTGTCAGCACATTCAACTATGTAATGAACAAAGTATTTACTAAGAATATTTCATTCATTCAGATCTAGGATGTCTTATTTTTGTGTTCCCTTTATTTTTTTGAGCAGTGTAGTTCAAAACAAAATGCTTGCTTAGTTAAAGGTGAAACCAGAAGTGAGGCTAGACAAGAGCCTGTTCTGTTTCCTTGAAGATCTAGTAACTGAATCACAGACAGGAAATGAAAATGAGCCTGCAGTCTGAGATATCCTTGACTGAAAGTTTATTCCAAGATCAATAGAGTTTATGTCAGAGCAAATATATTTAGGATGGGCTCTCTACTTATGGCTGCCTGGGTTTGATTGATAGACTACTGGTGTTTCATCCAGGTAATCATTCTGTTTCCCAGCCACCTCAGTGCAATTCAGAAGCCATTTGAAGGACTCATTTTCATTGGTTGATTGGCATTTTGATCCCTATATTTTGGTGTGGTATAAATCAGTGGTGGAATTCAAATTTTTTTACTACTGGTGCCGTGGGCATGGCTTGGTGGGCACGGTGTGGCTTGGTGGGCATGGCTTGGTGGGCATGGCAGGGGAAGGATACAGCAAAATCTCCATTCCCACCCCACTCTGGGGCCAGCCAGAGGTGATATTTGCCAATTCTCCGAACTACTCAAAATTTCTGCTACTGATTCTCCAGAACCTGTCAGAACCTGCTGAATTTCACCCCTGGTATAAATTATCAATCACTTTTATTTTAAATCAGGGATAGCCAGTCTGCACTGTATAGGCTTCCTCCAGTTCTGTAGGCTTCAAAGGCTGTTATTCTTAATTCAAGCCTGTACTGTAACTTGATTTTCAGATGCAAACTGGCAGGTTTTAGTAAGCATTTAAAGAAAACCAGTCTGTTAGGCCTGAATAGATATCTCCATTCAACTCAAATAGTTTATGCATTTATCACTAGTTGCAGGAAGAACAGAGAAAATATTTCCTTATAATATCTTCATACTGTGGTCCTCAGCAACTTTCACAGCAGTAACAACAGGGAATTGTCATTTCCAACTACCATAAAGTTTTTCATCTCAGTTTAATTAATGAGTTTTTCCAAGTGCCATTTTGAAATCTGTAATGTTTTAATGCCTTTTTGATGTGGTCATTTTTAGCAGGTCTTGGCACGTCTAATTTTTTGGGCCCAGATAAGTGAGAATGACTGGCAAACCCAGTCACAAATGTTACAGGAATCTCCAGATGAATCTCTATCTATTTAATAACTCAGCAATGAAAATGTGTTGCTAAGCCAGAGCTTTTTTAAAAAAAGCCAACTTAATTAAAATATCTGCAGTCTTAGTTCATAGTGGGGTAGGGGAGCAGTTATTGTCTTGGCTGTGGTGCTGCCTGCAATTTATTTGATCTTCATGAATGTTTTCAGAATGAATGGGATGGTGATTTATGCAACCATAAACAGTGACAGCAAATCAAGTAATATTTTTATGTGCTACCTTTCTATCCTTTCTTTCCTCCAGAAGCTCAAAATGTCCCTATAGCTTTTATTTCTTCCAAATTACTTTTGGAAGAAAATGAACTTGAATTTGGCTGTCCAATTCTGAACAAAATCTTAATCTCTACTCTAGTTGATTTAAAATCTATAGCAAGTAATTTGAAAATTATTAAGCTATGTTCACACATATGCAAATTATTTATAAACTATGTTAAGATACTCTTAGACAACACACTTTATTGTGTAGCAGTGTTTTCACCCTAATCAGGGCACATAAAATGCAGTGGTGGGTTTCAAAATTTTTTACTACCAGTTCTGTGGGTGTGGCTTTGTGGGCGTGGTATGGATTTGTGGGTGTGGCTTTGTGGGCGTGGCAGGGGAAGGATACTGTAAAATCTCCATTCCCACCCCACTCCAGGGGAAGGTTATTACAAAACCCCCATTTCCTCCCGATCATCTGGGATTTGGGAGGCAGAGAATAGATGGGGGCAGGGCCAGTTAGAATTTTTACTACCGGTTCTCTGCACTACTCAAAATTTCCGCTACCAGTTCTCCAGAACTGGTCAGAACCTGCTGCAACCCACCTCTGATAAGATGACTTACTCTCATGTTAAAAATTATGGGAAGACAGTCTGTGGTCTATTCAGTCTGTTGATTTGTGCTTACCTATTGGTAGATCACAAGGGTTATCTTCCTCCTTAAAAGGTCTTTTTCCAATCAGTTCTTTCTGAATTCATAGATACTTATATGTAATTTTCTTGATGGTCAGACAGATGTGCTTGACCACTCTTTTTGTAGAATGCATTTTCAACTTTCCTAGAACTGTAGGATTTCTTGAAGATCTCTCATTCAAATACTAACCAACTTTGACCTTGTTTTCAAGACAGGCTATGTGGTGCCATGTGTTGGGGCACTCTTCCTTCCCATTTGTCAAGTGTGCACAACAAATGTCACAGGTATCATGACATCATTATGTAAATGATGTAAATTATATAATGTGTGTCATTGGTACTTGACAGCATGGCATGTGTGATCCCATTGTAACTTACACCCTGGAGGACTATCATTTATAAAATAGGAGTTATGGCCACCAAGGTCCAGCAAAATGAAACTTCCCCTCCCAAGAAGGGGGTTCAAAATTCTGGAATCCTGGGATTTGAATGTCCGCAGTTGCCTTCCTGGGAAGTTGAATCTCTTGAAACTGGCATGAGGTAAGATCAGCTGGCAAAACAGCATTAGTTTTGGGTAAACTTTGGATTGGAATCAGAGGAAAGAGATCAGGAACAGAGATCAGTATTTATAGTATGTACTGAATGATTGATATGCTGTGATGGCCAAGCTCATAGATTTGAGAGACCTTAGAGATGAAATAGGTGAAAATGAGATATTAATGTATACAGTTTCCTGATTATTTTATTTCCCAGGAATTTATACCTCATTCCATAAGAATCTGTCTTTTACCAGATTAAAATGTGTGCCCATGAAATTTGAATTGCTTATTTTGAGGAAATGGGAAATGGGACTATTGAATAAGTCCATAATCTTATTTTTCACTGTTGACTTCTGGTGACTGTTGGGAGTCATCCCTGCAGTTTTCTTGGCAAGATTTTTGGAGGTGTCTTTGCCACTGCTTCCTTCCTAGAGCTGAAAGAGTGAATATCCTAAGCTCATCCAGTATTTGGCTTTATGCTTAAAGTGGACTAGAACTTAGTCTCACTATTTCTAGGCTGGTGCCTTGACAATTACTGTTATGCCAAACTGGCTCTCCTTAATCTAAAGGGTCCCAAATTCTTTGTTCTACATATATTTTTCTAGAAATCAGCATGTGTGTCCCCCTTACCCTATCTCAGTCTCTCTGGAAACATGAAGATATATAACATATTTGTAACACATGCAAGCAAAAGTTACAGAAAAAAATAGCAGTGCCACAATTTATGTCTGTTGAGAGTCAGGGGAAAGAAAGGAGAGAGAAAATGCAGTGGGAGGAAGAGAGAAAGTGAAATAGGGTCAGTGCCAAGAAAAAAAAACAGGAGCAAGAGAGCAAGTGTCTGCCTGCCCAGACACTCAGACTGGCTCAGAATGGATTTCTGGCTTATCAGGCAGGGACTGATTTTCTTCTCTACAATCTGCTGTCCAAAGTTACTTTAACTAGGGCTGTCAGGGATTGAATCTGACACCATCTGCGTGCAAATTATGTGCCCAGCACTGTGGTGTAATTGCTCTTCTCAAAGGAAGGTTCAGGTTAGAAATATATTTTTAAGAAAAAGGCAAGGGGATGAAAGTGACTGTGTTGGTTAGCTGCAACTATGAAGGACTTCTGAATACTTTCTTCATTTGTTTTAGGAATGAAAAGAAATAGTATGTCCAACATTATTCCTGCTGAAAAATATGTCCTTTTTTCTTCTTTCCAGTCAAATGGAAATATGTCTCGAATAAATAATATTTTGTGCATCTGTTTTCTTTCCATGCCCTAAATGGCTTTTCTGGACAATCAGTTCTTGTTGTTGTAATATTGGAAGTATTAGTTATTAATATTAAAAGTATTAGTTATGTGAATCAGGGCTGTCCCCTTGTAAGTCCCTACATTGTATGCACAGTGTGATGACTTTGGATCCAGATCTTGGAAAAAAAAATGGGAAAGTTACATTATTGGGAAGGGGAAATATTTTCATGGCAAGTATAATATATGGTGGCATGTATTCATTTCATATGACAGTTGATTCATGGGCCCTCCCTGCCAACTGATGTGGGACTGATCTGCAATTTAGATGTCTTTAGACATCTAAGCCTTTTATCTCCCTTTTATCTCCCTTTCTCATTGGTAGTCAAGGGAAATTAATTCCCATTTCAAGGAATATGAAGAACATGGAAAGATCCTACCTAGTCCAGTCACCTGTTTCAAGAGGATTAACCAAATTCCATGGGAAACTCACAAGATATTGAGGGCACTAGCATCCTCCTGCTATTGTTTAATAGAAATTTTTATTTATTCCTTTGACCATGAAAATGCAATTATTTCTATCAGGTCTTTAGCCAGCAGTCATCACCTCCTTCCTGAATTTGTCTTAATGACCCTTGAAGGTCATCTAAGTTGCACAACAGCTCACATCTGTTGGCAGGGAAGTTCATGAATAACTATTACTGTCATGAAATGAATATAGTTCATTAGAGGAAATGAGCCATTTTACTTCTGATAGAATCTGAAAGTGTTATTCCTCTGAGTCTTCCCACTTTGGGGGAGGTGTCCGAAGTTTGGATCAGGAGGGGGGCAGGCAACAATGCATCATGTTGCAAGAGGAAGGCAGTAGGCAGAAGTCAAGGTTAATTTTTACTGGTCTTCTTTTTTCTACTCAAGAATGCAGGAAGAAGAGAATGAAGGACCCAGGTGTCAATCCCGTTCCAGCAGCCAAGGAGAATGTGGTGAGATCATAAAGTACCTCTCCGACTCTTGAGGACCTGGAAGGAGCTGCAGCTGGCCATCCCCTCCTCACTTTCATCTCCATCTTTTATTGTGCTAGGCCATAAATCATAATGATCTATTTCCTCTTAAACCTAGAATGGGAGAAAGGCAATCAAAGAATTAGGAGGAAAGCCATGGCTTGGAAGCAGGGAACTAAGGCATAACCAAAAAGGCAGGAGGCAGATCAAGCTGATGCTTATGGGTGGTGTTGCTAAGTCATTAAGGCTATGTATAAAGAGCCTTCTAGAGCTCCCCCTTGAAAATGCCAAGTTACCTGATTCTCTAATGATGGCCAAATATGGTTCTAGATTCATGCCTTGGTATGCTGGACCGCAAATGAAGACAGGCGAATGGTGTTCTTGTTCTGTAATCACCTTTCTACAGGTCAGGGATATCCACAAGATGTACAAACAGTCCAGATGTGTTTGTAATGGTGCAATGGAAGCACTGCTACTTTTTAGGTGTCCTGCGGACAACTCTGCCATTGATCTTTATAGTTTTGATAACTGAAATCAACCAATGAAGGGTTGCACCAAATAAATAAACCAATGCACATGCTGTTAGTTTATTTAGATTCAGTTTAATCATACTTCAATTATGATAGACATCAACTCATTGGCTATGTTAACATCATACATTTAAACCAAGACTGATAGTGACCTAATAGACATATTCATGCAAGATGTGAAGTGTAATCATGATTGATTTTTTACTAGGTTTTATGGCTTACTTTTCTTGTGAATGTTTCATAAACTCTATCATTTTATTTAGTAATTTCATTTCATTTAGTAACTAAGAATATTGCAGCCATTTATTTGGAACTAAGTATGCTAAATATGCTTGGAAACTTGAGGGACTGATGTCAGGCTGACTTAATTTACCTCTTTTCTGCCACATTGTGCTTGGCCAGATTCAGTTGAGCAGCAGCTCCAATTGTACTTTAAATTTGTTTAAATTTTTAATTAGCTGCCAGATCACATGGTTAGTGCATATTATGTAACTTTTAAAATGGGTAAATTTAATAATCAAGCTAGTATACATATAGCTGTTTTGCATTCAAAATGGTTAAAACTTTAGCTTTTTGCACACACCTACTGTAGTGTTGGACATACCAAGTCGAACAGTAACACTTCCAGTAGCACTGGAAAGAATGTGCTGATGGTTAGATGACTAACACTTGGTGGTCACAACCATGCTGAATACATTGGCACATAGCAAAATCCACAGTGGATCAAGTTCTGATGCCCATAGAAAAAACACATGACCCACCTGGATTCACTTAGATTTCCTCCCTTTTTTCAAAGGCATGATTTTTTTTTTTAAATGAGGTTGCTTTTCCCCCCTTACATTTCCATTTAACTACACTTTTCATTTGCCTAATGTTCAGCAGTTTGTTAGAAAGGGTTCTGGGACTGTTAAAAAGTGGCAGGTTATTCAGCTTTGCATTAAAGGGAGAAAACAGATATGATTAGAAGGGCTCCCATGTAGAAAATGGACTTGACCCATCTTCTGCGATGGAAAAGATGAATTCTCTATTGCTCAAGGGGACTGGAGCAAATCCAAAGGGGTAGAAATTACAGGGAAAGTTATTTATTATGAAATAGGTCTTCGAAGTAAGATTCATAACAAATCAAATTGGTCACAGAAGCGATAGGCTATTTCTTATTGGAATTACTTGTACAGAGTCTCCCTGTCAGAATTGCTGTAGTTGTAGAGTATTAAGTATTGAAGATAAGATACAGAATTTAGAATTGAACTTGACACTTCTGAGTACCCTTCCAACTCTATATTATAACATAGCGCCCACGGAAAATATTTATCCCTGTATACCAGGAGCATAACATGACAGATTCCCACTAGGGAGATAAGGAATCCACTTTCTAAACTCTAGGTTGCCAGTCCCTGCAGGGCAGCTGGGTAGCTGTCACTTCCTATATCTTTATTTTTCAAATCAGTTTTTTTATTTAAAATCTACCTGACTCTGATTGATGCAGATGGAGCTGGGATAGGCTTACAACCTCTTGGGAAGAAAAGGGGTGAAATATTAAACAATGGGATTGAGTTCCTAATGCAAGGCTGTTTTTGTAGGTTTACTAAGGACTTCATTTCTATGCTGGGATTCAGATGAAAGGGTTAATCCCAAACTCTTCCCCAGAGCCAGTTTGGTCTAGTAGTTAAGATACCAGGCTAGAAACCAGGAGACTATCATTTCTAGTCCTGCCTTACACATGAAAGCTGTCTGGGTGACTTGGGCCAGTCACTCTCTCTCTGTCCAAATTCTCTCACAAGGTTGATGTTGTGGAGGAAAATATGAGGAAGAAGGAATATTAGATTTGTTTGCTGCCTTGAGTTATTTATAAAAAATAATAAAGGTGGGATATAAATAAATAAAATAATCAGCTGGCCTAGTCAACTCAGGGTTGTGAAAAACTAAACTCTAATCCTGCAAATGGCTGGATTTTTCTACCCCATCCTATAACCAGTTAAATATGGGCAAGTAGAGTATATGTGGGCTTTGTACATGTTGCCAAACCTGAATGTGATTTGACTTAGCATGTTAGATGAATCCTACCTTGTCGTTCAAGATCTGAGGTTTAATAACTTTAGTGCATTTTTTTATCAGGTCAGCTAAGCTAGAAGTCTCACAAAAGACAAAACTTTGATTCAAATTCAGACCCTTTACAGGAAGATTTGTGCAACTGTTTAGATAGTTCTATCCAGAAATACTGTAGCATGTTGTTTTATTTATTAGATTTGTATCCCACTTTTTGTTCAGGAACTTAGATAATATATTTAGTTATTTCTACTTCTACTTACCCCACAAAATATAACTCTGAAAGTGACCAACCATTTTTTTTGTGTGTAAAATGAAAGTGTGAACCAAAAGAACTCCTGAATGGTCTTTATTTTCTGTGTTTCCCAGGTGGTTCGCCAGTATGAAAAAAAGCATGCTGGACATGGAGAGCTTTTGATTGTGTTCAGGAGATTCTTCTCATGTTTTGATTTTTTTTTTTTTGTTGAAGAACAACTATAGATTACATTGTAAACATTAACTAACCATTTTGCTTTCAGTTCCAGAAACTGAGAGTGAAGGGGTATCTTCCCTTTTTCTTGAATTGGAGCAACCTTGCCCACCTCCTCGAAAAACTTCGTGAGTATGACTTTGAAATGATAAGGAGTCGACATTAGGGAGAAAAAGGAGATTATTTCAGAGGCAGAGGCTGAATTGCAGCACAGATCCCTTGCTCCTTCTGCTAGTAAGGGTATATTCTTTATCCTGCTGCAGTCCTTCAGAGCCCCTGAAGATTTATCGTTGGTCTGTAAATTATAATGTAATTTCCTGAGCAGCGGCATTATCAAGAGAGCAATGTCTCAGTATGACAGGATATTAGTAGCAATACTAAGATATTAGAATAGGATCTCATATTTCCTCCCAAGTCTTGAGAGGGAGGCTCTCTGAAAGTTGCCACTAAATTCTAATCTTTAATGGAACAGAAGAGAAAATTATTAAATACAGGTACTCTATGACTGTAATAAGGCCTGCCCATTACAGTCATAAGTAGTGGTAGTTGTTAAGTGAACCACTCTGAGGCACCCCGTGCCCCATTTCCCATCCCACTGGTTCCCACAGTCTTGGGCCTCCACCCCCACCTCCCGGTCACATCTCAGTGCCCTTATCTTTTCTGAAGATGGCCTTTGGGAAGGAGAAGTAGCTAATCTACCACATGGTTTTCCTATATGGAGGCCTCGTGGTTCTGTTCTGGAAGTGGGGGGCCATTTGGCAGTGACCACAGTTCTTGGATTGAGGTTTCCAATATGCCTCTTAATCAAAACAGAGGCCATAGGTGAGCATGAAAAAATAATATCCATACTTGTTCACTATAATATTGCTCATTCTCCTAGATTTAGGAAGTCTGGCGGGGCAGGCAAAGTCCTATCCAGATCACCATCTTGTATCTGCAATGGCCAACCGGAGGCTTCTGAAAAGAGCACAAGCGGACAATGAGAACAAAAGCTGCATTTCTATGCCAAACTGCCTCTGACATAGGAATGAGTCCTTCTGCTTTGTCAGGAAGTACTTTCTCAGCTTCTCCTGATGAGGCCGGATCAAAACAGATGACTCTGAGCCATAACCACTCTGTACTATTAATGGGGCCTGGGCTTCAGCTTTCTTTCCCTCCACTTAGGCGTCAGTATCTGAAGAAGATCATTGCTGAATATGAAGCCTTGGACATGGAAATGCCTTGCATCCGCAAGTTTCCTCGGCCGCCTGCTGCCCGACCCCTTTGCCTTTGCTTGGAGAACCCGGTTAGTCTAACTTCAGTGGGAGAAAGAGACTCAGGGCCCTTTTAAGTTGTCTGAGAAGCACTGAGCCCTGAGAGAGAAAATAAGTTGCTATTTAATTTTTTTCCCCATGTCCCAGAGAGAAGTTAGATATGGTGGCATTGTGGGAAATTCATCTTTTGTGGGTTGGCTGGGGCAGATTAATTAATTTTTTTTAAATAAGAGAAATCCCAGACATAGTTGTGCACAGCTGTCCATGAGGCCTGAGAGGAACACATAGGCCCATCTAGAAATGCTGTAATTTCAAAAATGATCAATTTATCCCCATTCACTTGTATACTTAATTCATGGCAACTATTCACATCCATAACATGTCTTTGTTAAAGTATAATTGTGATCACAGCAACTATAATGTCAGTCAATACTGTCTGAAGGTACATTAGAAACTCTGGCAGTTTAAGTGACAACCCATCTAGGCAAAACTATGTTATGGCTCAGCTATACCAACTAAAAGATTTTACAAAGGACAACATTTGTGGATATCTGAGTTGTACACCCAGAAAATTTAATTCTTCGGAGTGAAAGGATTTTATTAGCTGTCCAAAATTCACTCATGGAAAATTTAGGCTTAACTTCGGACACTTTTCAATAATAGTAATAATAATAAAATAATAAAATAACAACTACTAAATAAATAAATAAATAATTAATAGCAATAGCAGTAGCACTTTTATACCGCTCCATAGTGGTACAGCACTCTCTAAGCGGTTTATAAATGTCAGCATATTGCTCCTAACAATCAAAATAACAATTTTACCAACCTTGGAAGGATGGAAGGCTGAGTCAACCATGATCCAGTCAGGATTGAACTCCTGACTTGGGCAGTTAGCCTGCAATACTGCATTCTAACCACATACTGCATATGTGCCACCATGGCTCATATTCAGATATTCATTATGATGTTAGTTGGGAGCTTGGCTGGTTTAGAAAAGAAAAAGGAGATAGGGTGGGAGAGGAGGAAGTAGACTGATTTGTAGGAAGAAGCCTGAACAACCCAATGGAGAAATTAGTGAAATTTCCATATTCAAACATACAGGTAGTCCCCCACTTACATTTCCAGTTTCCATCATTTTTATTTACTTTATTGTTTCCATTTTTTTTATTTATTGTATTTATTCATCGCCCATCTCATAGCAAACAACTCTGGGTGGCTTCCAGCATTCAAATATTAAAAATCCAACAAATAAATATATTTAAAAGAATAAAAATAGATGTCCCAATCAAGATATTGGTAAAAGACAATGAGGAGAGAATAGGATGCATGGCGGAGTGGTGGGAGATGGGATTGGCTTTTAATTCAACCACCACCTCCATGTGATGTTCCCTCATTAGGGCCCCAGGCCATCTGGCATAACCAGGTCCTCAGGGTCTTGCATATGTACAGAAGGGTGGGAGATAAGATGTTTCATAGGGCAGGAGCCATGGCAAAGAAAGCCCTTCCCCTGCATCCCACCAGCTGGAATTCCTTGAGCAATGGAGCCTGCAACATGCCTCCTCTGCTGATCCAGGAGGGGCAGGCCAGTCCCAGTGGGGTGAGACAGTTCCTCAAGTAACCTGAACCCATGCCATGCAGGGCTTTAAAGATAATAACCAACACTTTGAATTGCATCTGGAAGAAGACTGGCAGCCAGTGCAGTTTGCAGAGCAAGTGGTGTAACACAGGTCATTCTATGGACCCCAAGAACTGCTTATGTTGCTGCACCCTGTACTAGTTGAAGCTTCCAAATATTCTTCAAGAGTAGTCCCATACAGAGCACATTGCAGTAATCCAGATATGAGATGACCAGGGCTTGATTGATTGAGCTCAAGAGACTCCTAATCCAGGAAAGGCCACAACTGGCACACCAACCAAAGTTGTGGAAAGGCTGTCTTAGCCATGACTGCCAAGTGCTCTTCGAGCAGGAGTCACAGACCAGGAGAACCATCAAGTTATGAACTGGGTCTGTCTGGAGTAGTGCAAGTCCACCCAGAACTAAGTTGGGTAAAGCCCCAAATCTTAAAGCTGTATGCACCCAAAGCCATTTGGTTTTGTTAGGGTTCAGTTGTAGTCTGTTGTTCCCCATCCAGTCCCTCATAGCCTCCAGGAACTGCAAGAGTGGCAGTGGCATCACTTGGATCACCAGGGATAGATATATAAAGTTGAGTATCATTAGCATATTGATGATACCTCAACCTGTTGGCAAATGATCTCAACCAGCACTTCATATAGATGTTAAAAAGGAGTAGACAGAGTGCAGAGTCCTATGGTATGCCACAGAGGAGTGGTTGTGGGCTGAACCTCTCACTCCCTATCAACTCTGATTAGAACCAACCTTAGACCCAATTTTATAACCAGTTTTACCATGGTTGTTAAGTAAATCTGACTTCCCCAATTGATTTTGCTTGTCAGAAGTTAGGAAGATCCATAAATCATGATCATATGACCGCAAGATCCTGCCCAGTCATACATGCGAGCCAGCTGCCAAGCACCCAATTGCGATCACTTGACAGTGGAAGTTGTGTGACAGACATAACTTTGAGGATGCGTTGTAAGGGTTTTGGGTTTTTTTTAGGCTGTTGTACCTTCTAACCATTGTTAAATGAATGGTTGTAAGTCAAGGACTACCTGTAGTATAAAATACAGAGGATGGTAAAGCAGTTAGCCATGTTTTCTGGGAATCCTGAGAGTGGTATTATTGTTTCACATGATTGAAAAACACTAGCCTTGATTCTGACTCTGCAATCTTGAGTGATCCCAATCTCTAAGCTTAACCTACCTTATAGGATGTTATGAAGGAAAAATGAGGGAATAGCATCAAATCAGAAGTCCAAGAACAAAGATAGGGTAGAACTATAATATACAAGCCATAACTTAAAAGGCTGTTAGCAGGTGTGTCTGAAGGGGGAGAGGAGATGGGCTTCAATGATTGAGCATCCCTTCTGATTTTTAGCCTGAAAAGGAGATGACGCATGCTGAAATCCTAGCAGCCATAGAAGCTGTCATTCCCAATGCCTTTGAAGCAGGTCTGCTACACAGCATCCAGTTTGAAAACATCAATGTAATCTGTGGAACTGCTGGGCGGAAGAACAGGTTGGTATAGATATTCAGCTACTTTATCCCCCAATCCTCTCGACTGAGGGAAATCTGTTTGGCCACTCAGCTTTACTTGGCTTGCTTGGCTCATGGCATCATTAAAAAAACCACTTAGCTGAGACAATGTGTAGTTTCCTTCACTGATCATCAGTCTAATCAGTGTTACTCATCTTTGTTAACTTTAAGATGTATAGACTTCAACTCCCAGAATTCTCCTCTCCCCCTCCCTCCTTTTCCCTATCTAATCTAATCTAATCTAATCTAATCTAATCTAATCTAATCTAATCACCTAATCTAACCTATCATCTATTTAATCAGTCAGTCAGTGTCTGTCTGTCTGTCAATCAATCAATCAATCAATCAATCATATGGTCATTCATCTCAGTCTAGTGACTCTGAACAACTAACTGCATAAAACCTGGGATCTATCATTTGATTTTCCTACTTCTTCAGTCCTGACTCTTATGAGACATACTAACGTTTAGGGCCCCATTTTAGCTGTGTTTGCACAACATGTCTGGGCAGACCAGCAAAAGCTTGGGCGAATGCATTCAGAAAACGTAGTAAATTTGCTTGGTTTTAGTCCTTTAAAAATACTGCATTATATGAACCCATACTGTTTGGTTAATCTATAACCCAATATATTTTGCAAATTGGAAAAACAAGTTAATTCAGTAACAAAACTAAATATGTTATACTAACCCAGCCTTGGGTTCTTGAGCAGAGTTACTTTAGTAGAATAAATCTTGTTATGTGTTCATTTATGCTCCTTACAATTATGCAATTATTCAACTGAAGGCGTGAGAGTTCAGGACACAATCTAGCTCGGTATTCTGCAAACTTTACAACTTTAAGAGGTGTGGACTTCAACTCCCATAATTCCCTGGCCAGCACTGGGGATTTCTGAGAGTTAAAGCCCACAGCCCTTAATGTGGCCAAGTTTAAAAAAATATTGATCTAGCAGATGAATAATGCATAATCTGGGCCAGGCCAGGCCAGTTACCATTTTTCTTGGGGTATTTGAGAGTTTCCCTTTTCTGTTGCATTAAACATGCCAATTGAATTGCAGCTTTTGGTAGGTTGTTATAAATTATGCAGCCCTGCCATAAAAAAAACCAAATTTCTAATCTAGGCAAAGGGCACAGACGACCTCCTGGACATACAGCCTTTGTCTCCAACAGGCAGCCTTTGGGAAGGGGTGTAAAATTGTATACTTTAAAAGCTGAATATTCAACCTAGAAGCAGACTGAGTTTCTGAAAATAGAGACCTGAATGCTTTTGCTTAACTGGGGAAGTTAACCTTCAATAATTTGGAATTTTGTTCGGCTCTGCTTCTGAGAACGGCCAGATCTGCTTCAGACACACTCCATTGTGTTTGTCTCTCTGCCATCTATGCCACTGGCTCCTGCCATTTTTGCCTATTGCACTGGCCCCGTGAAAGGGGTCATTCTGAACTTTTAAAGGGATTATTCTGAACTTGTTCAGCCATGGGTTCCTGGGGAAGAAGCAGCGGAAACTTCCCCCATCATAATGAAGCTTGATGAAACCATGTCCGTCAGCCATCTTCCTTTTCTTGTCTTCCTATGCAGGTGGCTGATCACAGTATCCGATTTCCGAACTCGGAATCAGCTGTTATGTTCTGGATTAACCTTGGATGAAAACCATTTTGTGCTGCGACGCTGGGATAACCTGGTAATGGAGGACTATCGCATGCACCTTCGAAGGTCCTTAGCCCGCCAGCGTCTGCTGGACACACTCAGTGACTCCTGGGAAGCCAGTCACTTGGATGGCATCTGACCTCCAGAAAGGATATGAATCCAAAGCCAAGCAAAACATGATGATGATGTCCTGCTTGTGGATCTATCTAATTTTTCTTTTTCTTAAGTTAGGAGAACGTTTCCCCTGAAAGCTTATATTCCTGGCTTTTATTCTTGGTCTTTCTAATCACACATTTGGAAAGAGGGTGCCCCCTACAGGATCTCTGAAATATGTATTTTCTGCTTTGCCTGCCTGTCTCCAAAGTACACAACTTTGGAAGGAACTGTCACACCTTTGTGAGTGAAGTCTGTGGGAAGATTTATTTTCCAAAATGCTGTTACTGTTTCCCAATGAAACTGAGGAACAGGACAGTCCTTCTAATTGTGTGAAAAGCAGAAAAGTCTAGGACAATGTTTCTCAACCTTGCCAATTTAAGATGTGTGGACTTTAGCTGGGAGTTGGAAGTCCATGTATCTTAAGAGTTATCAAGGTTAAGAAATACTGCTCTAGAAAGACCATACATTTGTGGTAATTGATTTCCCGCAGCTTAAATTTCCAATTGTTGCCAAGTTTGTGTTAGTCTACTTTCTTTTCTGTTATGGCGAATTTGTATAGATTGAAACATCATTGCTTCATTTCTGCTTGTTTGATATAGTTTTTATTTATTTTTAATTTAAAAAAAAAACCACCCAATCCTTTCATGCATGCAAATTGCTGGAAAAATTGAAACAGGTTATGTTTTCTCCCTCCCATCCACCCCCTGGTGCCTGACCTATTCTGAGTAAATGTTAACATCTGAAATTTATCAGAGGACTCTTAATTTTAGAATCTTATAGAAAGTTATATTGCTGAATGTTCTGATTTACAATTTGCATATAGCTTCCCCAAGTAGTGTGTGCCCCCCTCCCCCCAACTCTCCTTATCCAGTTGTATGATTCAGCTGTTACTGGGCAAGAAGTTCATGGCTGCAACACAGGCAGCTAAATAATTTTAGACACAAATGTAATTATAATGTTAATAATAGATTGCTTTAGGCAATCATATATCTTACTTCAGAATAAGCACCATTTGGTTTCAGAAAGTAATAAATTACATTTTAAAGTAAAAATTACAACACAAGTGTCTTAACTGTACAACTGTGTACTATGTATAATAAATTTAAAATACTATAATAAACTATAGTCAATAATGATATGGATGTTGTATTGGCCTCTGGCATCCTGGTCATCTGCTATATTCTGAATGCCCCCCACCCTTGCCATCAGCAATGGAGCCAACAACTTCAACCTCAATGTTCACCTGCTTCAGTTCCCAGAGCTACATTCAGCGTAGTATAATTAATGGCTATGGGAGCAATAATCCAACCCATTTATACCTTCTACAGAGTTGTAACTGGGGAAATCAGACTGAGCTGAAATGCTTGGCGCTGTGTTCTGCTGCTTCTCTTCCAAAATGTTATTAAAAATAATGCTTTCCCACTGGAGTCATGATTACATGTTCCTTCTATATCAGAATAGTTATGCTCTGGTTAATTGAAAGGGGGTGAGCTGTAGGGAATGGCAGTCTCTAACCTAGAACTGGAGAATGGAAATGGAGTGTCCTCTCTGGGTGCCTCCAAGCCTACTATTTTGGCAATGGGAAATAGCACCCTGAAAGTAGTCAAGTAATTAGTGTATCAGGACAGTGGGATACTTCTACTGCTCTTGGGATTCTTCGAAATGCCCTATTTTACTAGCTTTGTATTAGGCAAAAATAGTCCAAGGATCATACAAAAATTACCCCAGGGCCGCACTGCTCAGAACTACTAGCTCACCTATTGTAGGCATGTTGTCCATCTTACCAAGCTAGGTGATTCTTGTGGCTTGTCTTCTTGCTCCTGGGCTAAATTTCTGAGTCTGAAGAACAGTAATCCCCAGCCATGAACTCTTCTGCAGTGATATTATCTGCATGGGATTTGTTATAAAAGATATTTCATTCACTGTTCCACCCAATCTTTTCTTCTGTATTCAAATTCAGTCTATATTGTACTTCAGTAATTCTCATTCAGAATACTAGACAGTTCCTAATGCTTAATGTGAACAGGTTACTACAGGTAGTCTTCGACTTACAAACATTTGTTTAGTGACCAAAGTTGCAGTGGCACTGAAAAAAGACTTATGAGAATTTTTCACACACACAACTGCTGTAGCATCCCCATGATCATGTGAACAAAATTGGACCCTTGGGACCCGGCATGTATTTATGATGGTTGCAGTATCCTGGAGTCATTAGATCGCTTTTTGCAACCTTCTGAAAGCAAAGTCAATAAGGGAAGTCAGATTCACTTAACAAACCAGTTACTACTTACCAATTGCAGTGATTCTCTCTAACAACTGGGACAAGAAAGGGCATAAAATGAGACAAAAGTCACTTAACAACTGCCTTGGTTAGCAATGCAAATTTTGGGCTCAATTGTGGTTGTAAGTCAAGGACTACCTGCACATCTAATGACTTCCAGTGTTGATAAGGGACATTACTAATGGGGTGGGAGTGGGGGGAGGGGAAGAGACTTTGAACAGGGAAATCTGGCATGGATTGATAGAGCCTTTGATAGAACTGGCCTATCCCAGTCAAAGCATTTGGGAAAGGAACTCTAAAGTCTGCAATCTAATTGTTGGGTTCCTTAACAAATGTTCTTTGAGTAATGATCTGATCATATCTGCTGCCTGGTGCCTAAGCAGGCCATTGGGAGGACATCTTATGAGCTCCCTAAATCAAGCATAGCCAAGTTTCTGGCAGAAAGGAGCTTATTTGTTCCTAGTACAACCCAGCGGTTCAGTAACTTGGTGTAAAATACTGGCATGGCAACAGAACCAATTAACAACTTCACTGGATAAGCTAGAATGATTTGTGTGTACACAATTGAAAGCTTCATCTCAATTGTGCAGAACTACCACCCCACTCCCTCTTTGCTTGGTCTGATTCAACTATTCTAAACTAAATGTTCTTGACAATCTGCTGCAAATAACCCAGGGCATCCAAGACTTAGGAGTGGGTTCATATTTAAAAATAGCTTGACCAAATTTCCCCATTGGTTGCTTTTCCCCTACACTGACTTATCAGTGGCAAAAAACCATAAGGTGCTTTTTCCAATTTTCTGCAATGGTCTGTAGTGATTCCCAACTCAGAAAAGTTGGAGCATGGTGGGAAATAGAAAATTATGACTGCAAGCCAGAAACCAGAGTCAAACATCGGGGCAAGTGGACACTGGGAATCACTAAAGAGAATGTAATATGAAAGCTCAGCATACAGCAAACCATTTGCTTATCCCCATGGATCTGGTCTGCCTCCACTATCCCCACCCCCTCCACTCAAAGACAGCATTGCCAGAATCTGGGGATCCTGGGTTTTAATGAACCTAGGATCCTTACTTTTTCAAATTGCATACTAATTTGTTTCCAACACTTGGTTAGCACTAAATTTTAAGTTGTATTTTACCAGGATTGTTTATGGGCAACGGGTGGGGTGGTATTATTTTTTTTTAAAAATCAAAAGTGGCCATATCCATGCAATCAAAACCCACCCCCCCTTCAGGACATTGATCACATGATTATGGCTACCATTTTGACTTTTCTTTTACTCCCCTGAAAACAGGCCTGCAAGGTTGAAAAGAGAGACAAAGAGAATAACTCTATTCTTTTAGAGAGAGAGAGAAAAAAACCCTCTACCTCTTTTTTCACAAGTGAGAGAAGACCCATCTTTGAACAAGAGGAATTCTATCAAGATACTTAGGCTTTCAGAAAGTTTACAATGTGGCTTTGTTAAATAAGGTGAGTTTTGCTTTCAAGTCCAGCATTAGTGCTGCTACTGAACTAAACTGGTAAATGAGTTGCCAGCACTAAAAGTGAAATACAGTTCATAGGGTGAGCAAAACTACCCCAACTGCTCCTCTTCTTCACTGCAGCATTCAGAAGCTGTAACCAAACTACCAGGAGAACCAGTTGGCAAAACTCTGCCATTGCCTCCCCAAATTCCCAATTCAGGGCATTACTTTTGATCTCTGCCTGGTTTTCTGTGTTACTGTTCCAAGTATCGATAGTGAAGAACATTGCAAATACTTGGTTATAGCCAAAGGTCTTCCTCTTGTCTCAAAACACACATTAATGGATGCAAAGACACCTACAGAGAACCTCTGTATCCCATAAAGTTTATATTTGCAAATAAAATCAGTAAATTACATTAGTTGCTCTGCACAGGCATTGAAGGCAGAGTCAAGACCTCCAGCCCAGGATAACGGATTTGGTAGAGGAAGGTGTAAAGGAAGTGTGTGTGTGTGTGTGTGTGTGTGTGTGTGTGTGCGTGCGTGTGTGAGAGAGAGAGAGAGAGCGAAAGAGACAGAGAGAGTGAGTTAGACAGAGACAGAGAGAGAACATGTGAGGCAGATCTGCCTGAATGCCATAAGGTAATCTTAGGCAACACAGGATTAAATACATTCATTTCAAAAGATTCTGCCCACATGAGGTACAGTTCCTTTGGGGGAGGAAGGTACCAAAGAGGAAGAAAGTCTAGGAATCCTGGGTTCAAAAGACATCTGGAGATAGAATGAAGATGACACAAAATGCCAGTTTTCCCAGGATAGGTGGAATTAAGTCAAAACAAACATCAAATGTCAACCCACGCTAGATTCTAGGGGGTATGAATCTAATACGACTGTGATGGAGGAGCCAAGAGAAGCATCTAGCAGGACAGGAGTTTATCCTCCCAACATTGAAAGAGAGGTAAACAGGTTCAATGGAGATAAGGAACCTTTAGAATAGGTGATGGCCATGGGTGCCCCCCCTCACAACCACTTCTATAGCTTCCAGACTTGGGAACTCGGCTGAACCTTGCAAAGTAGAGCCCAGCAGGAATCTCAAACATGCAGTGGAATTCTAGTAGAATTGGAAACCACACCTCTGCACTCGGGAGACAGAACTGGTTCTTACCAACATTCTTGTAGGCTGAAGCTGAATCATTGACTCTGGATTATGTGGCCTCTCTCCAGCAATAACAAAAAATGAAGATGTGTTATGTATATATATATATTTGCATGTGTGTAGGGATGGATTGTATGTTGGTGGAATCTATTATACATTACACCTGGATGCTACAGGGCCAGGTGTTGGTTTGTGGGGAGGACAGAATGATCACCTTGGAGATTTACAGGAGAAGATTAAAAGAGATGGAGGGGAACGTACCGACTCTCTTCTCCACAGCCTCTGTCTCCACCCAGCAACCACAATAAAATTCAAAACACAACCCTGTCAAATGCAGGCATTACCACCATTCCCACCCCCTCCCCCATTCCCAATAATCATCCCAGGGAATGGATCCCTGAATCACAAAGTCAACATCACATACTTCATTTCAATACATTAAGGCAAAAGGACTCAATGCTGTAGTTCTCAATGCTTCTAGGATCAGTCCAACAGCCCCTTCTCCACTCCATCTCAGAGAACCAGAAGTCCTGCTGCCCCCACGCCCCCCACAGCCAAATCCAATTAACATTTGGAGGAAATAAAAGATTTCTAGGGAGTTCCTCAACCAAGTTTTTCAAAGGTGTGAAGCCTCACTTGGTATTCATAAGAGGACTGGAATCTTGACTAGTATTTTGTCTTAATGAAATAGCCAGACTTTTCAAAATCTGGGGAAGCTTGATCTGTGCCCCTAAAAGAACCCCATCTCCCCATTTTCAGGAATACTTCATGTTTTAAGCTTCTACCGCCATAAGAACATAATATGGGAGATGAGAGGCATCTTTTATGAAGTTCCAGTGATTCTAGAGGAAAAAAACCCCTGGAAACTGTGGTGAACATTCTTAGACTTTAGCCAAAGATGCCCCTACAGAAGTCACAAATAAGCTGGGCCTGTAATTCTTTCTGCCCTTTTTAGGCAATGCAGAAAATTCCTCATTTCCCCAAGGAGACAAGACTGGCTACTTCATCCTTCTGAAACAGGAGTCCTCTGATCCCAAGTTTAGCCCATTCAAATACTCCAGAGTAAGATGCCTTTTTCTAGCTTCTCCCCATCGTTAGAATTCTTATTCACTAGACATCTATTCCCCCATATCAACCAGCATTCATTTTCCTACCAAACCACCTGCTCCACATTTCATTACCAGCTCTCTTTCCCAAGGAACTGAGAAGTTTGATCCTTCCTCAGATTCCTCATCCTTTTCCCATTCTTAGCAAACCCAAGAACCTTGTCCCCAAACCACCTCCCCATAATTCCACCCCTTCCAAAGTTTAACTCTCTTTCACAGAGCTGGGCTGCTCATGCAAGAAGCTGAGAAACGCAGCATGACTCCTCGCCTAAAGTTGAAGAGATCAGTGCTTTCCTGTCTCTCAATAGCATCATTTATGGAAGACATTCTAAAGTTTGTTTCATTTTGCTCCCTCACTGGGGCCTGTGGATGAGAAGGGCCGGTGCGACCAGTCCGACAAGACAAGAGCCCTTTACTTTTGAGAAGAGTAAGAATAAAAGATGGCCGCATAAAGGTGCAATGCCGGCAGCACGTCATTAGCCACACAGTGGGGGAGGGGAGAGGGAACTATCACCACGTGGCACTAAAGTGTGGCATCAGTGGCTGCTGGACTGTGGAGGGGCAGGCAACCACATGCCTGGACCCAAGCGATGAGGCCACAAGATATGGAGCTGTGGCTTTTGGAGGCACAATAGAAAAAGCCACATGGCATGTTCAAAATGTGGCAGCAAAAGGAAGGGACCCACAGGAGGTGCATGTGGGTGGGACAGTGATGTGGCAAGAGGCATCCTGAGAAGGAGGCACAAAGAGCTACAGGGCAGTGCCCTGGCATCAGAAGGGTTAACCCAGCCATGCAAATTGGTTGATGCCTCTACTCAAAATATCCTGCAGACCAGTCCAACATCACTCACTACTGTTGTGTATTTTTGCCTAAATAGACAAGGCCATTATTTTGTCGGTATGAGTTTCACCCCTTTCATCTTGTCTCTCATATCAACATGGTGGCTGGCTCCTTCCCACCTCATTCCATGGTCTAGCTATTCCTATTGGCGATTTCTAGTCATTCTAGGGATTTCTGCCACCTCTCTTCATACATTTGAGGCTTTCAGAGTCCAGACCCAGCCTCCTTCTCCTTTTTAGGCTGCAGGGAGCCACACAGTATCTCAGAAAAATTGCTCATATAGATTTCGTGATCCTGTATTTTCCCCAAGCTAGGCACAGGGCAAGAGTGCTTGCTGAAAACAGGCGCTTCCTCCTGGAGATACAAGCACTTGCAACCTTGGCCGCACCTTTTGAGCATCATCCTTGCCCTGCATTTTCCAACAAGGGCCACAAGTTTCCCTTGTTTAATAAAAGCAAAGCTGAAACTTTTAAGGTTTGGTGAATATCCTGGCTGCCCATGTAAAAGTTTATTTGCAGAGGGGGCCTACCACCAGTTGGATTTTTTTTTTTTTTGCATGCCTGGGTTAATTGTGTGATCATGAACAGAAAAGGGTACACTGCTGGTCTCAACAGGTGTCAGATGTGCAAGTTACCCAACATGATAGAAATGGGTATGTATGTGCCAAGATCCACCTTATACAAATATGGCGTGGCTACGCCATGTTATTAATGATTGTGGAAAGAGGACTTTGCTGTCTGACACAAAAATAGTTTTTAAGGAGCAAGAATAGGCCAGCTACACGGCCCAGATGTGACAGAGTGGTGGTGGCAGCTAGTGGTAGAGTCACAGCATTAGTGAGGTGCTGAAATGGGGCCGCCACAAGGCCTACAGCCATGGAATGAGTCCTGCAGACTTCTCCATAGCTCACAATATCTGGTATAAAGATTGGGAAGATAAACAAGTGAAGAGGTACACCTGCTCCCACTAAGCAACCTACTAAGGATCCCAGCAAAGAGCAGGAGCAAGAACTCCCTTTATCTGAACCATATATTTCAAAAAAGCTGCCCATTGCTGGGTCCTGGCATTGGCCCTCTGTGTATGGAGGGGGGACGACGACAGTTATGGAGCAGCTCCTCTCCCCCCACACATTGGAGTCTTTTTCTTTGGCAGCTCAGCATATGGGAGGGGGAAGGGATATTCCCACCATAGCACATATGTGGTCAATATCTAAGATTCCCGCCCCACTCCCACTCCCAAGTTTGGGCTGGTAGTAGGAAAAACATGATAATACGGAAGGAGACCAGAGTGGGAGAATTTATCCCTATCCTACATTCTGTCCCTTTCCAGCTTCTTTTGTCTTTGCTACAATCTGGAGCTAGAATGTTGCCACAGATACTCCATAGGTAGAAGAGCATAAGAGATGTTCCCCTTCAAACTTTGTTAGGGAAATCCTCAAATGCACATCTCCGTATTTGGAAGTACAGAAACATGAGTCATGTGCAAATGGAAGCGATTTTGAAATGAAAGTAATTTGAAGCCTGTTGCTGAACCTGAGAATGCAAGGAGTGGAGCAGGAGCACAAGAGCATGGAAGTACAACATGCATGGACCAAACCACAAGATATATGAAGGAACAGTATTTGCACACTGCTATGGTCAGGATTGTGTGTACTCTGTGATAGAAAGAGATGGGGCAAGGAAGAGCCATTTATTTAGTTCAATATTATGTACTGAGTGTCCTAGATTTGTCCATTAATGAGCCCTACAACACACAAGCATCAAATACAATCAAGTTTCCTATGGATAAAGACTTGAGATTCAAGTGGTCTTTGTGAAAAGTATTAATCATATTAACAGGAAGTGACTGGTAGTGTCTGAGATTATTATAGGCAAGCCAGCGCCTCTGAATAGTCATCACCGCACCAAACATCAAGAATGGCTTGAAAGGCAGACTATATTCCATCTTTATACTGTACGTCTAGGATACTGTCCCTCAGCTGAAACATAGCTTGGTCTACATGTAGGTCATTTAAATGCACAACATTTTATGGGAACCAGCCCACCTTCCACGGCCCAACTATAGGATTAAGCTAAGCACAATCCATTCCTTAAATTGGTTGTCTAATCGGAATCAATTATTACAGTAAAAAATAATTTCAAAGGTTTTGGCCACATTAGCAGAGCAATGTGCCATTTCTTTTGATGTAGCTTTTACCCACAAACTTTTTCACAGGATCAGCACATTCAATCTCTCCCCAACAGGATCAGAACACAAAGGGCCACCGCACCCATTTGAAGTGTCTTGCAAATGGCCCCGTTTGTGGAACATTAACATGTGCCTTTTCCTGACTGCTTTTCCTACCCTACTGAAATAACTTGAGACAGGAGGATCATAGGGACTACCCCATGCACTAGTGTTGCTCAGATCCTTCCTTCACAATAATGCTGGCATCAATCCCTGCAATGCTGTCAATTCTAACCAATCCTAGCTACAGAATTTCATCAGTACTGATTTAGCCTCTCAAAAAGGACAAACCCACTTTCTTTTGTCAACACGGTGATAGCCTTGATTTATAGACAATGCATGCCCAGCAGACAACAGCTATATTGTTATGCCTGGGTTTAGTACTATCAAAAATGTTTCCTGTCTTCCTAAAAAGGTCATATGCAACAGGAGGCAGAACTGTGTGACATGCCATGGATCAGACACAGGGGTGTCAAAACCTGATTGCGTTGCGGGCCGTATTGTGATGTTTTTTGCCTTTGAGGAGCAGGGGTGGGCATGGCCTGCGCGGGCCAGATATGGCCCGCAGGTTGCCAGTTTGACAGGCCTGGATTAGAGTCACAGCAATGAACCCACTTTGAACAAGTATATCATCTTTTTTAAAGTCAAACTTGGTTCTTGGTGACTTCATGGACATTGTCTATGCCATTTTCTTGGCAACAGTAGCATTGTGAAATTGCTTTCTTCTGGGATGGGTGATGTCCCAATGTAGCCTACTATCTTGATATCTCCTGAAGGAGCCCCATCTATATACCAATGTGGCTTATCTTCCTACTCTAAAGTCAGCTAGGTGTTGCTATTAAGGCTTATAATCCTGCATCCATTCTCTATTTCCACTGAAAATTCAGAAAGCAAGTTTCTAGCAGTTAATAATTATAGTATTTATCAAAAAAGAAGACATTAAATTTAACATATCCTTTCTGGACAAAAGGTAGCTAGGTAGACAGGTAAGGAGAGGGAGAGAGAAAATCCTGTGCAATGCCCACCTTCCCCTTGTCAATCTAGGCTGTTCTCCCTATCCATCAATAAATGCTTGCATATGACAAATTTACATTTGCATATGCATGTATGAAGGTAGAAATTATATAAATATCTACAGAAGCCACATCCCCAAAATGGCCAGCACAGGACACCACACTGTCTGTTAACTTACACTCAATTTGCATAAACCAACTATTTTCACACAGAAACACAGATTCCCTTTCCTTCTTCCAGCAGAAACAGCCAAAATAAAAGTAACACAGAAGAGGATAAGAATAAACTTGATGGTGAAGGCAAAAGAGGAAGAGATAACTGAACCAGAAAAAAGTGAAAAGAGAGAAGTAGGAACAAAAGCAAATGGAAATAAAGCGATGAGATAACTGAACAGAGGCGAAAAGAGAGAAAAGCCCAATTTAGGTATCACTAATAAGGATGAAGCTCACCTGATGAACACAAGTGATGGCTTATCTTCCAAGGCACCCATGCTTTTCAATAGCTATTTCTAGAAATTCTTTTTAGCTAATATGAAGAGCCCATTCCAATTCACAGGTAATTATCGGGAGAAGGAGGAATCCAATCTTCCTACCAAGTTAAGTATGGCACTTGCATGATCTGAGGTCCTCCCCAGAGAATGTTTTGTAAAGTAAAGAAATATAAGCAAATTTCATTTTCTCGTAGGTCTTCCTCCCCCCTTTTTAACGGCAGAGTACTTAACAATCCTGGTAATTGTGGAGATGTACAGAGCAAGCTGTTACATGGCTGGATGAATTGATGTGCAAATAGCAGTTGCTACGAAAGAGCCATCAGCAATAACAGAAAGGATGACGGATGGGTGCAGGTAGAAGGTGTTGCACTACGGGATGGCTAGTACCAGCCATCTGATTAGCAAAGCTGGTGGCTATGCTGATGGAGAATGAAGAGCAAGTGTATGTGTACAACTATAAACACACACATACACACCTGGGAAGTGATGATACACAGGTTAGGGGTTCATACACTCATGTCAATGCTGTTGGGCTGGATATATGAAATGGAGAGATTGCTACATGGCAACGCAACAGAGAAAAGTGCACACCCATGAGGGTGCCCAGGCAGGCTTTGGTGAGCTTCTCCAAGATCCCCCACTCTACCCTCACCCCCACAGGGTCTCTCTTTACCGCTTTCCCTGTGCCCGGCCCCGCAGCTGCAATCCCTCCACCTCTTTGTTCTCCCCATGGTGGAGGTCCATTGTACATTCAGGCAAGAGGCACCCCGGGGCAGGGCAATTTCCCCCATCACCTCTCCAGAAAGAACTTGAGGGCACGGGCGATGTTCATGCGATGCCCAACTCGCGTCACGCCCAGGTCAATGAAATCTTCCTTAGTGAGGGAAGGCAGATGAGATCCATCGATTTCGTTGTCCAGGAATCGATCGCGGTGTTCCCCCAGCTTCAGGTACTCCAGCCAGTCAGCCACATCGTATTTAGTCCAGAAAGGCAACGGCTTGGAGCCAAACGGCTTGTCCGTGGCTGGAGGCAGGAAGTGGGTTGGGGACAGAGAACGGCTGCCTGAAGGGAAGCTAGGGAAGGGATGTTCACCCCCAGAAGTGGGTGAACCACGGAGGTCAAAGACGCCAGTATAGATGGGTACAGAAGGCAGGATGGGAAGAGAGGAAGGCCTTGGGGTGGGGCTAATCTTGTGCTCACTGGGCAGGGCAGCTGGACTCGGGGCCCGTCGCAGGGCAGGACGGATGTCAAAGTCCACACTTTTGGGATGCTTGCCCTGGGGGGACTTAGGCCAGTTGTGGAAAAGACTGCTTACAGGCTTGGAGGAAATCAGTGATGGGGATGTCTCATCTGGGAGCCTGCAGGGAAAGAAGACAAGGAAGGTGAGATGGTTATCATCTACCATGTTCCCTGTTGGAAGAGGCTAGGAATCCTTAGTCTAGCAGGACCTTCCAATTAATTTACTTCTATGATCTTTTACTAACATATTTCTCTGAGGTAGATTTCAGGTTATAGTAGACATAATGTTTAAACGCATTAATATTCAATAACAGTAATAGATCCATTAATATTAATATTTTTAAAAATATTATCTCAAAGATGGGGCACTCAGTTCCAATGTTGGAATTACTACTGAAGAAATCTCTGTTAACTGGTTAGGAATTCTAGGAATCAAATTCCAACACACCTGAAAGGTGCCATTATGAAGAAACCCTTCCTTGATGCTAAACTTGGGAGAAATCTGTGGGAAAATCTGGAATCAGTGGCAGATACAGAGCACTGCTGCAAAGAAAATGTAACATGATCCTATATTACTGGAATAAGTGCTTTATAGTCCTTGATGGATTAAAGAATACCATTATAATGGAAAAGGAATTAGCTGAGGGAAGAAACTCATACCAAGCATGCCTCAACTGTGATACGGGAAATAGTATGGCATTGGAGGAATTTCATTGTATTTTCCCACCACTGATGTGATTGTGGATGAATGAAATAATGGAGCAAATGAGATTTTATGATATAATTGTGTTGAATGGAAAGGAGAGATGCTACAGATCCCCAGTGTCCACATCAATCATGTGTGTTGATAGGTCTATGGATGCATGCAGTATCTACAGCAGTGTTTCTCAACTATTGCCTTTCCAATATGTGGACTTCCAACTCTCAGAATTCTCCAGCCAGCTACATTACCCAGGGAATCCTGGAAGTTTAAGTCCACATATTGAAAGCTGACATAGCTGAGAAACACTGGCCTACAGCATAACAGCATCTACTTTAAACAAGCAGAAAAAGTCACAAGCAGCTTTAATAACAAGAGATGAATTAGGGCTGGGAAATTCCATGATACGAAAGAACAAAGATTTAAGGATAAGCCCATAATCAGCAAGTATACGTCTATATAGAAAAATTGGTTACTGGATCTCTTCCATTACCCATTTCTTTTCTAAAAAAACCAAAAAGGTGAAGAACTTGACCTTCCAAAATGCATTAGGATTTATGACCCTGAGGCTGTGTAGGGAAGAACAAAAGCCTGCTATCTTCTACCAGTCTAGGACAATAACTTATCATCCTTCCCTGGAAGTTGGAGGCAATATATCAGGTACCACCAGACTGGGCCCTACCTTTCTTCCTAGGAATCCTTCAACTGAAACATCTGTTATGCTGGCTTGCACCTTATTCGTCTTCCCCTAAGCTTTAGCTTCAGTTCAGAATAAAGAATTGATATTTTTTTTAAAAAAATGTTTTTTCCTAAAATCCATTTTATATGGTTAAGAACTTTTCTTTCTGTCTTTATGCACCATACAATCCCCCTCTTTGGCTCCCCCAGCTGTTAGGCTGACTGAGACTACAGAAGTACCTCTCTTCTCCTCCACCCTTCGCTGTGAATTATTGGGCTGATTTTAGCAGTCCAAGTAAAGAGGAAGGCGAAAGTAAAATATCTTGCATGAAACACTGAGTTGGGTCTGATGGCAATACTTGGCCCGTTTCTGACCTGGAATTGATGGAAGTACACTTTATAACGTGGTCCAATCCTTTGCAATGCAAGTTTCATGGCAAGCACATGAGGATTCGGCAGGCACATATGTTGGAATGGAGTTCAGTTAACTTGTGAAACTCCATTAGAACAAAATATACCTATTTGGACTGCCTTAAAGGGTATTAGGCAAATCCCCAAAATATAAGGTTAGAAAAGGCTAGGGGTCACACTGGCTAAACAGCACTAAATATCGATTACTGGGGAACAGAAGTGGGGAGAGATAGTATCCTCATATCCTATCTAACAGTATTTCCCAATCTTGGCAACTTTAAGATAGGTGGACTTCCAGAAATTTGGGAGTTGAACTTGAAGTTCACAACTTAATTGAACTCCATTCCACCAGCTGAGCTAGATAGATTTCTGTTTTTACAAGTTAATATTCCTCCCAAACAAATGTGAAAACCACTACACTGGAAATTATCTTCTGATAAAGACTTTCACCTCCAAGTGGGAAACACTGCCGCTAGTGACACATTCATGCAAATATTTGTTTGTAGCACACAGCCCACATATCTTCTGATTCATTACAACTAATGCAGCTATGCATAAAACTGATTAGGATTGCAATATGTTGTCTAAGTTACACATACGCAGAAAACAGAGGTAATTTGTGAGACAATGGATTACTTTCACTTTTGGTGCTCAAGAAGCTGCAAGTTCTGGCATACCTGACCAGTCTTTCAAGAAGCCAGGAATTTGGAAAAAAAGGCTTTGTACATTATCATAAAGTTATGGTGGCACAAGGGGCTGCCTTTAAAATGAGAATCCCAAATATGTTTTCCATTTATATCTTCTGTACAAAATGACTTTCACAAGAAATCTCCAAAAGGAGTTACAGGTAGTCCTCACTTAGCAACTGTTTGAAATTATGACGGACCCCCCCCCAAAAAAAGTATTTACGATCCAGTGTTAAGTTCTGATGTCCACCCCGCACTTGATGGCATTTTGGGCACTTGACAAGTGGCCTGCATTTACAGCCGTTTGTAGCATCTAATGGTCATAGGATTGCATTTTATGTTTTTTTTTTTTTTTTTTGTTGTTGTTGTTGTTGCCACAATCCAGCATTTATTTCTGGCAAAAAATGCCCATTGTGAACAATGGGTTTGCTTAACAATCACATTTGTTTTGTGATTGCTGCAAAAAAAAAAAAAAAGTCATAGAATCAGGTTGATCAAGTGATTACCCGCTTAACCACTGGCACAATTTATGACTGTAATTCCCGGCTCAATTACAATTGTAAGTCAAGGACTACCGGCATAAGAAGTTTCTTCCTTTCACTAATATAAATGACTATACCATGGAATTAATTGTACCTTTTAAAAAGTATACACATACAAAATGATTTCTACTTAACTGCAAGATTCCTGGCACATCTGTTCTTATCTAGAGGTTTTTTTATGCCACACAGCTAGGGTTTTTTTTTAAGAGTATGCCTTAGAGTTTGTGTCTTCATTAACTGTAGATTGTTAGCACATTGCAAATTCCAAAACCTAACATTTGGGTGAAAGCCATGATTACTGTCAGTCAAAAGACACCTTTACCTAAATATGTCTATGTGCAGACAATAAAAAGCTATGAACACATACATATCAATAAAAAAGCTGTGAACACATACATATAGGGGGAATTTATAAATACATGCATGCATTTGTAATCAAGCCATTTTGGACATGAGTGCTTGATTGTGCACAGAATGGCCATGTGAACTCGAAATCTATACTGCCTGTGCATAAGAGCAATCAGAAGAATGTACAAATTGTTCAGCATGTGCACATAGCTGTAAGCCAGAGTTGTACAGCAAACGTATGTACAAGGTACCATAAGTACGCACTGCTATTTGGACATGAAGTATGAATTGCTTTGCATGTGGCACAACCTTGCCTTGTGCTGCCAGCATATCAAATGATGTAATGGTAGTCAAAAAAAGCAAACAGAAAACAACAGAAATCATAACCAAGCAAGCACTGACGGGAGAATGAGAAAAGGAGACAAACCCAACTGAAACACGAGATGCAGCATGCACGGGGCTGGCTTCCTGCTTCCTGTTCCTCCTCCTCCTCCTCCTGCTCCAGTCGACTAATACCTTTGCCTCTGCAGGGAGCTGGGTCTCTCGGAACCAAAGGGAGCCACAGCATCAGGTGGTCGTGACCACGACACCCCGCCCATCTGCTGCAGTTTGGTACTCAGCTCACTAATGATGCTAGCTTTCACGGTGGACATGGCCGATGCCTTAGGCTCTTCCCATGGCAGTGGAGATTTCTGCGGCAGCTCTTTGCCAGGTTCAACAGTTGCTGGCTGCTGGTGGTACGGAGGAGCAGGTGTGAGGGCAAACATGTTTTCAGTACATGCCGAAACTGAGATGGTGGAGCTGGTAGGGGTAGCCACCGGCAAGCGGCCTGGAAATGGCCGGGAGCGTAGTTTGGTCTGCAGTGGACTCTTGTCTATGCTGCCGCCACCACTGCCACCACCTACTCCACCACCACTGCTGCTGCTCCCCCCAAAAGCCTGACCGTCCAAGTAGGTGATGTAAGTGTCCAAGAGTTCTGTGCCCTCCCCAGACATGCTGGACAGCGTTGAGACGCTGCTGATAGTCTCTAAGTGATGATCACTGCTACTTCGACTGTCCACCTCTTCAATTCCCGAGTCGGTTACTGCTTCAGGTGCTTCTGCTGCTGGGATGGCAATGGATGAGACAACGGAAGAAAAGTTGACATGAGGAGATTCCTTGGTTTCTGGTGTACCAGCTTGGGTCAAGGTGGCCACCTCACTGTCATAGGAGGTCAGGCTAGATGCTGTAGAATCTAAAGTGGCAGGGGCAGATGGAGTGGCCGGAGGGGGTACTGCTGGGGGCAGTTCACTAGCAGCTTTGGGGGGAGATTCAGGTTTATCAAAGCTATTGGAGAACTCGATGGGTGGAGGAAGTGGCTCTGAAAAGACAAATTCATCATCCACATCAATGGAAGGGGCAGGTGGGGGCAGCACCAACAGCGGGAGTCCATTCTCTTCTGTCGCTCGCTCCATTGGGGGAGCGGCCACTTCAACTTTCCCACTCTCCTGGCTGCTCTCCTCCTCCTCCTCTTCCTCCTCTGTTGGGCGGCAGTTCTCCACAAAACGCACATGTAGCTCCAGCTTCTCTCCTTCTTCAGGCCGCTTTTCCCAAGGAGTTGCTCTAGCTGAGATGGGAGGGGGCTGATGCTCAGGTTGGTGGCCCTCTTGCTCCTTCCGGGATGATGCAGGCAGTTGGTGATGAGTCTGCTGCTCTGATGTCTCCCAGAGGCGCAAGATGGAACTGCTGGGAGACTCAGGAGTTTTAGGGGCCTCCCCAAACCGGGGAGAGGATGGGCGTGAGTGCCTCTCTTCTCGGCTCTCTTGTTGAGACTGGGACTCCTTTAAAGCCCGCTCACGTGCGACTAATGCAAGTCCCAAGGGGGATCCAGGATCTAAAATCTTGCCAGTCAGTGGGTGAATGAGAGGAGTTGAATGGGGCTGGAGTTGTGGCAAGAAACTTGAACACACAGAAGTGAAGGCACTGGTAGTGCTGGCTCCGTATGTTTTAGCGCTGCGAGACTGAAGATAACTAGGGCTGCTCCCACCACCACTGCTACTACCAAAGCCAGAAGCCATGTTTAGCTGAATGTATGGCTCACTGGAAAACATACCTTCGTCAATGGATTTGGAATGACGGAGACGGGGAACAGGCATCTGCTGGGACTCGTCATCTGGTTGCTCAGTGGAGAGAAAGAGGGCAGACTTGCGGCGAGCCTCACTATACCATTCACGGTCTCGTCGGGCTGCCCCAACTAGGGCAGCCCCAAACTGACTGGTGAAATCCATGCTGTTATGCAGCTGGAGTGATGGGACAGGCACCACAGGCTCTGGTTGGGTCTCTGCCTCCATGCTGCTTCCCTGGCTACTACGCCCACTACTGCTGGTTGAAGGAGCTTTAATTATGATGGTGGGTATTGGGATGGAGCTTTTTTCAGATTGTGTGGATGACTGAGACGGTAAAGACGATGCTTGCATCTGGGAAGAGGGGGTACCCTGCTGCTGCCGCTGCTCATCCTCCACTTTGGTCTGCTTGACCAATGGACCTTTGCGGCGCATGGGCTTAGTGGGAACATACATGGCGGTGCTGGTTGCCCGAGGGGGCAAATTATAATATCGCAGGTCAGGGGTATGGCCCCTCCATCCACGTGCTGTGGACCCTTCAGCTCCTTGCTCAGACTCTTGGCGGTAAAGAGACATTTTGTCACGGACACGAGCAGGTGGCTCATATGATGGCTCCTGATGAAGAGAAGTGGAGTACAGCTTGGCCTCAGTGCTGGGATTGAAGGTTGAACGGGCTGAGGGAGTAACTCGGCCAGATGCAGAGGGTGATGTACTGCTGTATGGTGGATCAGGAGGGGAGGTGGTTGGAGGTGGGGGAATGTCTTCGGAACCAGGAACCGAAAGGCTGCGGCTAAATTTCATAACAGGGGGAGCGAGGTAGGGCTTCTCGTCCTCAGCTGCTCCTGTGGAGGGAAGGAAGGTTACCATCACTGCATCCAGCTAGCAGAGATTATTTCTTCCCTCCTTTCTCAGCTCTTCCTTATTCATTTGGACATGATGTTAGCATATTTCATATTTATTATAACCTAATCCCATAGGGATGTTTTCTTTTACTTTGTTATTGTCCCCAAGCCATAAAAGAGTTTTTTACACCAACACACATGATAAATGCTTCACGTTGTTAAGACTATTCTGTGAAAATTGCTGTTTCATGGATAAATGGCCATGCTTCATGGAACTGGAGCAGCAGCATATTTTTTGGTTCACTATGGCCACAGATGGGAATTGGTTGATGGGTCTCCGTCAAACATATGCACAACTTACACATACGCATTATCTATGTACACCTGTGCATGAATCCATAGACCCGTACAAAGAAAAAAAAAATCTCCTTTTCTCCTCTTCTGTAGGGATATCAGTGTTTCTGAGGAAAATGACTACTAATTTAATGAAGTTGGAGCTGCTGATTTTCTAGAAAGCCCTGTTCCTGCAAGGCCAGTGACCACAGATTTCTTTCATTATCAAAACCAGTGTCATATGGTCTAGCTTCTGTCTGAGAGGGCTCCATGGACACCAAACCTTTAGGAAGAGACTGATTTCCTGAGTTCTAGGTTCCTGCAAGGCCTAATAAGCACACAGCTCAGTACAAATAAGCCCACTCATTACAAGGGGAAGAATGTCAGGCAATCTGTCCTCCACACTGAGAGGACTCTGGCTATTAACCCCCCCTCCCCCCAAGGAAATTGGCAGCAAATGAAATACTGTTAAATCAGACAAATAAGAAAGGGAGAAAAACCAGTGTGTCTGTGGCAGGCGAAAAGACCTTAGAGGTCTTCTTAAATTTCTTTTCCAGGCTCAAATGCAGTTCCTATTTCACATCCTATAGACCCAATCTCACCAATAGATTTCTGGCGAAGCATCATGCCAGGAGGATGGCTACTTGGTAAGTATGATGGACGCTCATAACTGGCCTGACCAAGTCGGTGTTGTTCAAAACTGGGCTGAAAGAAAAGAAAAAAAAAAAAAACCAAGAGAAAAAGAAAGCCAAGAACTGGTAAGGTGAAATGATAAAATATTTACAGGAATTAGGATATACCATGCTCATAATTTCTTTTACTAGTATTGAATTCAGTTGGCCAGTGTTGCAGATCCTTGCCTCTCCCTGGATGTCAGTCTCAAAAAACAAGAAAAGAAGAGTAGTAAAGCCTGTTTGGACAAAAAAATGGCTAAAATCTTCAGAGTGCTGTCATTAGGAGAATGAATATAGTGCAATGTTTTCTTACACATCCCCAATATAAAATAATTGCAATAAATGCTTCCAAATAATATGTCAACGATTCTTACTTTATTAGCATTGCTTACTGCTAACATTAACAACTAATTTACATATTTATAACATCCTTTCCAAGATGTCAAGAGTTTTGTATATGGTTCTCCTTCTTCTCTCTTATTTTTATAGCAGGTTGTTGAAGCAGACTTGACCAAAAGAATGTGAGTAACAGAGATCCAGAGTCACCAAATACATTTTGTGATTGAACAGAGATTTGAACTCAGTTTCTCTACAACAAAGATAGTTATAGTTACTGATACTAACAGTTACTGAATTCAAGCTCTCTCTCTCCCTCTGTGTGTGTGTGTGTATGTGAAATAGTCAATCTTCCATCTAAAAGAGATTCTAATTTGGAGAAGTGAACTAGACCTCACAACTTCCTCATGAATACAGCTGGATTATCTTCAGTACCAAATAATCTTTCTAAAATTAAAGAGGATTTTGGTACCTTTTTGGCATAATCTGGATGGCTAACAGGAGCCCCAAGTTGAAATACTTTCAGATGAACAAGATTTTGAACTTGAACAATTAAAAACAATGAGCACTATCCCTTTCAATGCTTCCTCCCACCCTTTTGTTCTTGCAGATATTGCACAACATGGACTGACACATAACCTCTGGCTTTCTCTAACAGCAATTTGTCGCACACCTTTCCAATTATAGTCAATTCAACATCCGAAGTAATCCATGTCAGAAATAAACTGTTCTTTAAGACGAAGCAACAAACCCTGACATTCTACCAAATTCTATGTTCAATGGAGTCTAGCCAAGGTTTCTTCAAGCCAGCATAGATCCCAAATACCTTTTCAGAGACCCAATGACATCATAGTGTTTGCAAAATAAAGAATTCCTCAAAATAAAATTTGCTACTGGAGAGAACACTATGGACTACCAAAAAGTCAAGACAAAAAAGATCATCAAGCAAATTAACCCAGTATTCTCACTCGAGGCACAAACGACCAGGCTCAAATCATTCTATTTCAAACATATTATGTAAAGTTCTAGTTCCCTGGAGAAGGCTTTAATGCTGGGAAAGATGGAAGGAAAGAAAAGAAGTAGATAGCCAGCAGCAAGGTGGATGGAATAATAACAGTGGAAATGGATGCATTTTTGGAAGACATAAAAAACCAGGTTGGAGGCACATTGTTATGGAGAAAAAAATTATCTATATGGTCGCTAAGACTTGACACTGATTTGCTGCATAATGTCAATGTATGCATATCTATGTACTTAGGCATTTATATATAAGTCTCAATGCTCAGAAAGAAGAGAACAGTTTCTTGTAAAAACATTTTATAGAAAACATGTCTCAAAATAAGAGTCAGCAAGCTGAACTAATTTTTATGGGTACATACCTAAGAAGGCTACTTGAGAAATCACAGGCCTGCCCTGTTGTCACACAACACCTCCTTTGGTTGAGTGCCCTCAAGAGATATTACTTGATGGTTCAGTGCCTGGAGCTTACAAGTTGAAGATATATTTTTTAACATGGTGCACGCCTTCTGCTCTTGATTTTTAATCAAGATATTGACAAAAGGAGAAGAAAGGGGACAAGTCATGGTAGAAAAGGAACTGCAGGAGCAGCAGAACAGGAAGTAGTAGGTGGTAGTGCTGCCAAATAAAAGTGTGAGTATTGGAGAAAAAATGCCTAAGGAGCAAACTGACAGTCCCCTCAAATCTCACAGGGCTGTTGTCTATGTTATATTAAAAATATGCTTAAAAAAGCAAAAGTATTTGATTTGAAGTTTAAACCTTTGCTCTGAAGAAAAGAAAAATATTAGCAACTGCATTAATAGTAATATGTCTTAACTCTATTTCTTTCATTCATCATAGCAGAATTTCAAAGCAATAAAAAAAAACCCTACACAACACAAGATCTTATCTTCTTTAGGTCCATGTTCTTGAGTAAGACAGGCAGCAGATAATTAAATGCTTGAAATATGATTCAGGACTGCTTTGGCCTTCACATGTACAAATGACTTTTTTATTTTAAGCATGCACAGTTTTTTTCAGCTTCTACACAAACCTAAGAGTCTGCTGCATTAAATTATATTAAAGATGTGCTGCTTAAATATAAAGTAACCCTCTGAACCATTTTCAAAATGTATGTAACCATTTCCACCCCCACCCTCCAATGGAAAATACCTCACGGCCTACTGAAAACCCAGTATCCTCCACAATGTACTACTTGAGTGTCCATCTTACCTCAGAGGAGAAATAATTCTTCGTAGTGCCCCGTGTCTTCCCCAAGGAAGGAAGCCCTCCACTTCCACACCCATCCCCAACACTAATTGTCTGTTGAGCTGCTGCCAGAATCTCATCTAATTTATCTGCAAAAAAGAGTGAGGAAAAAAGAGGAAAGTCATCATAAAAGAGGACAACATTATAACCAATGCTTTAATCATCATTCCTCCTTTTTTAAGCTGCTACTTAACAGAATCTAAAAGGAACTTTAGTTCCTTTTCTCTATCTAAAAATTTAAATCTATGCTGAAGTAAGCAGACTTCACTCCCATGTGATCTGTTAGTATTTATAATTATTAGAACCCCCAAGTCCTATTGATATATTTTAAATGTTGGAGGAAAAAGTTACATATTCAAGATCTGGATAAGTTTAAAAAAATCTGGCTAAATTTAAATTAGGGGCCAAACAAACAGTGCTGTTTGTCTCAACCATTGTTTAGTAAAAGTAGGGCTATGAGTGGCTCCTAGCTATGGAGCTCTACTCACATTCCTTTGCTAAATGATCTGCTGTCAGGAAGGTAGCAGAGGAACAAATCACTGCTTCCTGGAGCCCTCATGGATTCATGGAAGAAGACTATTTGCATTCACCTCTGAATACTTGCAGGAAAAATAGCTGTTTGTTAACAGCTATTAGCAGTAGAGAACATGGTGATCCTATGGCTGGGAAGTGAAGGAAGGAAGCAGGAGGATCAGGTTAAAAGCTTTCTGTTCTCTTCAGCAATCCCACATTGTATGTACAAAAGCATACAACAGAATGGATGTACGAGAATGAAAGAGAACACTAAAGGACATTTAAGGTAGAAGATGTGGGTGAGAAGTGTCCCAGACTCATTCACCTTTTTGGTTCCTGAAATGTTAATGGGAAAATGGTGTGGCCTCCAACATGCCACCCATCCCTGGTATAAATGAAAAGGATTACAGTATTAGAAATCTAGTTTGTAGTCCAAATGAACAGATAAAATAGACCATAAATATTCCTAGTACAGGATGACAGATATTACATGGGCACAACTGACATATCTGATGAAAAAAGCTCTAAAACATGGCCAAACATTATAACATCTTGCCAAGGCTTCCATATTGAAAAGTGTTTATACAAGAAAGAATTGTGCTTCCTATACAAAATACTGTGTTCTAGAAAGCTCCAGTGATGAACACATTTCCTGTCAACCCACCTTCTAATTATGGTATTTTTTATCCCCCCACCCCCAGTTCTCTCTGAGAATCTTTGAAAAAAATGTGCATTTTTACCTAGAGTTCTCAAATGCGTTTGTAGTGTTGCCATATCAAGGAAAGCTCCCTGCTTGGTTCCCATTGTTGTATTTCAAACTTGTTCTTGGGAAATGGCAAGCAATGCAGGGGACTGCTTACAGTGGTGGCGTAGGTGTTGCCATTGGGGTTCAGATATTTTGGGCTGCATTTTTGTACAGAGAATTTAATACTGCAATCTCTGGGAAATAGAGCTCCAAACAGTTCTTAACTCCATGGACTGAACCAAAAGGTGCTTAGTCTCTAGCATTATTACAGTCCATATGGGCATCTAAGCTAGTAATAAATCAAATTTAGGCTGTGACCTGAATTGACCTGCTTTTTCGGCATGTTAACTCTTAGGCAATCTACTCCAAAGTCAAAGGTAGCCTCAATTCATAACAAGTAGTAAGAATCTAGTTACTGTGATTTATTTAACAGACCATGGCTTAATACAACACACGAATCCAGCCATGTCATCTTATTCTTCAGTCTTTTTTTTCAGCCAGAAGATTATTTGCAGTATCAGAGAGTGGGCAGTGGATTATACTTGCATGCATGGAATTGGTATCACTAGGAACTGGTGTCTCTTTTCTTCCCTTGAGCAAGGATAACTGAAACAGATGTTAATGACCATTTCAACTGCACTTGATATAGCTGCAAAGAGAACAGTAAAGCTCTCCCAGCAAGACTATAATAAGGATCATTGAAGGAAGGGGAGAGGAATTAACTGTTTCCTGTTCTCCAGGGATCTGGATGAAAGCTGTGCTGGCAAAGAAAGCATACAGAAATTTCAGCCGTTATGGATTCTCTTCTTTAACCACAAGAGAGGCAATTGTGACATCCAAATGTTTGTTCCATGCAGGCATCTTCAATCTACCATTGACCTATAATGCCTTGAAGTGTGTTTATTATACCTTAACAGACAGCACTAGTAGTGCCCATGACAGCACTACGAAGCACTACGAAGCACTGACTTTCAAAATGAATTATTTAAAAAATAAAAACTTATGCTAAACTTATGAGACAGCCTTATTTTGAAAAATCTCATACGAAATCTCTTTAGATTTAGGGTATTATTTTGGCTCTTGTGACACTGCATGGCACCATACAGGGATAGCTTATACTTTAAAAAGTTACTGATCCTTCCTTGGCCTGCAATACTATAACTGAATATGAATGGTCACCAAATACCAAAGTGACATGTACATCTTATGCTGGTAAACAGATTGTATGAAGATTTTTGTGAGAATCCACCCCAGATTCTAAGAATGAGTTCCCCAAGAAGAGCACTACAGATATCCCCTCCCCCGCCCTTTCCATGGACAGGTTACTGTGCTGAGGTATGTTTGCGACTCACTTAAAGCCATCTGATAGACAGTCCGCTTCTTATCAGTGCCCATCGCTGGCTCGTAATCTGTAGAGACGACAGGAGGGAAGGATAGTGGGAGTGCGAGATGCAGACTGGTGATGACGTGTCACAGAAAACCGGCTTCTGGAGCTGTGTGCATGGAAGTGGGTGGTGGCAATGGATAAGAGCATGGGGCAGGAAGTGTAGAGAGCAGGGTTGGGTGTAGGAGTTAATGAGAGAGAGGCAGGTGGGTCAGGGTGCGTGTGGAGTGGTGGGGAATGTGTGACACTCACCTGTTTTCTTCTTCCAAGGGGAGACTGAATGACGGGAGGGAGATAGCAAGAGGGGAAAAAAATTAGCACCTTCACTTGGGCAGGCCAGATAACTGGGAAGGAGATCTGAAAGCTCCATTACATTTTGATAGTATTGACAGAAATTTCCTGGCAGTAGGAAGAATATGTGGGGGGAGAGATGGAACTGAAGCTTTATGTGGGTCTGGATTCTTGCTATTCAGGGTTGTAGTCAGAAGCCTAGTTTTAATTAAAAATAAAACCAAGTACAGAAAAAGAAACATTCTTAGCCACTTGAGGGAGGGAGTTGGAAAAAAAAACCTTGTACAGTCTATCAAATGAGAAATAAAAAGTGAAACCGTTAAATAATTGTAAATATATTAGACTGTCTATCTAGACATATGTTCTCATTAGTTTGCAATGTTTCTCTACCACTTCTAGATTTCCTCACTGCAAAATAACTTCCTGTGGGCTATTTTCCGACTGTTTCTTTTCCCAAGCCAAAAACATTAGTAATGATGGCAATGGATGGAACTAAGATGTGATCAAATTGAAAGATAATAATGTTTCTAAAGTGACAGGCCTAAGTATGTGAGTAGCTTATGTAATATGTACATGTATAATTCACTTAATATTTCTGCTATGGCTGGAGCAAAATTCTGGAGGGCAAGGGGGCAGGAGCTCACCTTTCTCCACTGTGACAGACAGACCAAGATTTTGGAAGTTCCAGGCAGCAGTGGATGAACAAAAATAAAGAGGAAGGTGATAAAAGAGAAGCAAAAAATACTGCTCCTGTTCTGCTCACAGCATGACCCTCTATGTGGAAGATCTACCAGAATAGTCTACATGTTTTTAAGAAAGAAATCTCAATCTCCATCTCCCTCTCTCTGCCCCCACAATTACCCTTCCACAGCTAATACTATAAATGTGTCAAAACAAACTCCTACTGCACAGATAATGGTTGAATGCCTGTCCAGCAGATCTGGAAGATACCATGTGGGAAAAAGCTGACTAAGCACTTACACCAGGAGAGCCTTTGAACAGTCCTTGCGGAATTCTAAGTGGGATATAAAAAAACTATAGTATGAAAGAAACCGTGTGAATCTTCTCAAAACGATGTTATAGTATAATATATTCCCCAAATGACAAAGAAGGTTCTCCTAGAGAGGTCTAGATTGACTTGTTTACTAATTTGTCCAGATTACTTCTATTCTATAATTTTTGTTATTTTATTTTTGTTATTTTAACAGAATTAATTCCTGTGAACATTTTCAGTTACCACACCTGTCCTTTTGAATGCTCTGAAGCATCTGTTCTCTATGAAAAGGTGTTTAGGTGGTAACAGTATGTATAGGAATAACACTCATGAACTTTGAACCATGCTAAATTTATATATATAAATTTTCTTACTTCTTCGTAGGGTTTATGTGTGTTTTTCTTCTAGCCAGGTTTTCCCTACGTAGCCAAGGTTTTTTTGTAGCTCCAGCTCAGTATATATATATGAGAGAAAAAAGCAACAGCTTCCATTCCCCTGCTCCCTTCTTCTGTGTGTGTGTGTGTGTGTGTGTGTGTGTGTGTGTGTGTGTGTATAACATTTGCAGGTAACCAAAGGCATACCTGAAAACCTACAAAATAGTTCAAAGCTATTTCTGGCAAATTATAATTAGCATCCACATCAAAGCGTAATTATTTTTTCAAAAGTTACAGAAGAATGCAAGTTCACAGATTATACTGCATTTCCAATATGATGCAGCTTCCTCTCCTATAATGGACATATATGTATCATCAATTTGAGATTGAAAGCACTAGAAGACAATCTCCCCCCACTTTTGGTACAGAAAATGGCAATTCACTGGCATCCTTACCCATTTCCTCCAACTCCGATGTCATAGATTTGGAACGCAAGGAGATGGCTGGAGGAGGCAATCGTCTTGTCTGCTGTGGCGCAGCTAAAGTAACAAAATGAAGCAGTAGGTCTGGGATTTTGCCCGATGATCCAAGCTTGCTCCAACTCCCACCACTAACTCCCCCCTCTCCTCCCCCCCAACTCACTTGCCTCTTTTGAAAAGAATTCTTGGCTCGGTTCACAAAGCTCACTTAACCTGGTTCTTGAATAAATTTATTTGGGGTGTTTACACAATATATTAAAATACAAAACCACCAAATGGCCTTAATTCACACAACATGGCTTTAGTCATTAAAGCAAAGAAGTTTTGCACGTGGTGTGAATGCATATACTTGGTTTGCTGTGTCGTGTGAATATGAATCCATGTTTTTACCTCAGCATTCTTCTTAAAGGTAATGAAGTCTATTCATCTCTCAAAGAATGCAGATACTACTTGCTAACAAACTACAGTCAGAAAGAAAAGCAGCTTAAAATCAAAGTAGGCCTATCAATTCCTGGAATAACAGTAAGGCAGTGCTTGTTAATCCTTTTGCTTGCCTCTAAAGAAATGTTTTATTTATTTATTTGTATCCTGCCTTTATTATTTTTACAAATAACTCAAGATGATGAACATATCCAACTTACCTTCATCCTCCTATTTTCCCCACAACAAAAACTGTGTGAGGTGAGTTGGGCTGAGAGAAAGTGATTCGCCCAAGATCACCATGCTGGCTTTCATGGCTAAGGAGCAAGGGCACTAAAGAGTTAAATATCTGAAATGCCCTGGGCCAGTGTATTTCTTAAAAGCCTCTAAAAGCTCTACAGCAGATTCAATGAATTAACCAATGGCTCTCCAGTTGTGATTGAACTTGAATTTACAGCAGCTTCAACCACATGAGTCAATAATGAAGGATAATGGTATTGTAGTAAAAATCCATAGGTTTCCCATCCCTGAGTGCTTTCTACCCCTTTCTGAAGACATATTAACATTTCAAGAACCTTCCTACCCTCCCAGTAAAACCATTAACCTTAATGCTTGAGGTGGCTAATATTAGCAGAAAAACATCCCTGCCTCCTAAGTCAATGAAGTCCCACTCACCATCTAGAAAATCTCAAAGATATATAGGAATTTGCCATATAAAGGGTTAGAACACTATTTGTTATTTATTTGTTAAATTTATTCGACATTTACCATGCTTCCCTGAAAATAAGACCCTGTCTTATATTTTTCTGAACCCTGAAATAAGTGCTTGGCTTTATTGCCATGTGCTCAAAAGCCCAATTGGGCTTATTATCAGGGAATGTCTTATTTTGGGGAAAACAGGGTATCTTGCTGTGGCCTACTCTAGGCTATTCCAGAGGTGGGCTGCTTCCTGTTTGCCTGAACCGGTTGTTCCGATTCTGCACGGTCTGGAGAACCAGCAAATCGGATCAGCCGCTGGCCCCGCCCCTGCCCATTTTTCGGGCCGTTTTTCCAGCCAAAATTGGCCCAAAAAACGGCCTTATAACGGCCCGAAAAATGTCTAAAAAACAAGACCATTTTTCGGGTCATTTTCAGGCCATTTTTCAGTCCAAAAGTAGCCTGAAAATGGCCCCAAAAAGCTGGTTGTGAGAGGAAGAGAAGCCAGATAAGCCAGACCCAGACATGTGCCGGTTCTCCTTGTCCCAGAAGCAGCAACCTCACGCTCTTCTCCTTTCTCCTAGCCCCCTTCTTCACATGGGATCACCCAGCAATGGAAAAGGAAGTGGCATTTTTGTGTGGCACTCTCCCCTCAATGCCAGCGGCCACTGCTGCTCTCTTCTCCTTCTCCGCCTCTGCTGCTGAGCAATTCCGTGCAAAGAAGGGGGCTAGCAGAGAGGGAAGAGCGAGGTTGCTGCTTCTGAGATGAGGGGACCTGGGAAGCGTCTGGGTCCAGCTTGCCCAGCTTCTATTCCTCTCGCAGCCAGCTTTCCCAGTCTAGCTTGACAAGTCTCAGTCTCTCTCTCCCTCTCACACACACAGGTTGGATCTTTCTTTCATTCTGTGCTCCCCACCGGAGACCCCTGGATTCCCTGCCCAACCCTGCCTGTCCCATACGGGTACCACCCAGACAAGAGACATAGAGTTGGCCATGCCCACTCAGTCACATGATCCCCACCCACCCAGCCTGTCATTAGGGCAGAGAACCGGTTGTTAAAAAATTTGGAGCCCATCACTGGGCTACTCTACTATTTCCATTGGCTAGTTATGGTCTTCCAGCTAAGAATCTTTCCCAATTCAGATTATATTGCAAGATGTCATAAGTCTTTCTGCATGCATAGCAGATCTCTCCCCTGCTTCCAAATCCACCCCCCTCAGGATAATACACACCTATTAAGTCGCTTTTCCCTGCTCAAGACAACAAGAATAATCTCAGAATGATACCTTTCTTCCTCATGGCCTCCTCCATCTCAGGATTCCGTGTTACCATGACAACTTTCACCATCAAGTTGTTGCCCCCTTGTCGAATCATATTGACAACTTGCCTGTGACCAACTTTTACCACATTTTGCCCATTTACCTGAAACAAAAACTGACATTATCCATGCGGGTGTGGAGTTTTGGGGACAGCAGAGCATACCTCAATATTGACATTTTTGAATCATGTGCCTTTGTTATCTTATTTCTCTTTACCACTAACATCCTCCAATTAGTTCCTTGCCATGTATTCTAATGACACAGAACGAAGTGAATTACTCTATGCAACCTCTTCACCCAATGTGCAATTAATTGATAGGATTAATTTAACAAAACTACCAGCAGTTACTTTTAGTTTAGGTTATATTAAATAAGCTTTAGGCTGATTCACAGAAGGAAAATCCATCAAAGGATATTATTCATGGAAGTCTTTTGAAACTTCCATGTTATAGAGCAGTCTATCGCTAGTACTAGTTCCTAAGGGGAGAAGGACAAATGACTGTACATTTGAGAAAAGAAAGGGCTGGAAGTAGATAGAATGAAATTCTATGTCTGATCCAACATAATTTTTCTTTATATCAATTCTTGTTGGTGAAAGGATCATGCGTGAGTGTTTAGGAAGGCTGTAATGAAAAGCATGAATTTTCAGAATGCACCGATTAATTAATATCCCTCATGAACATTATAACCCTCCACAAAACACACCTTACTAGTAGCTACCGTGCAAATGTATACTTTCAGGGAGGTAAACAAAAATCATACCAGGGAAATAATAACCAAAGAATGACAGGATTCTTTTAAAAATTTGGGATCCGATACAGCTGATCAAATAAGCAATGATATATCTCCATATATCTGTGTCAACATACAACACTATTGTACTGAAAGCTGGAAAGCACCTGCAATGTTATGCATTATTCTTTTTTATATAGAGCAGCTTTTCTTAACCTTATGAACTCTAAAATATATGGACTTCAGCTCCCAGAATTCCCCAGTCAGTGTGTCTATATTTAGTCATGAAGAAACAAATATAGGTGTATAACTTCATTTCTCTATACGTTCACACAGCTATGCAAAGTGGCCAGGTGTGAATTTGAGAGAAATTGAGATACGATTTCCATATGGTAATATCAGCCTCCACCTTTATATTACTTGCTTGCTACGGCTGCCATTGTAACGGGGGGAGGGGGGAGCTGTCTGGATAGTTGGGAGGGGGGAAGTGAGCTAGTGGAGTAAATTGGAGAAAGTTTTCCTCAGCGTTTCTCTGAAGCTGGGAGGCGTGCTGATAACCAATCAAGATCAACCGTCCTGGCATACCAGAAGGATGGAGCCATCGGAAGCTGCATCCCACATGATTCCTTGGGGGGATGTGGACTGGATAATCCTGACTGGACTATTGGGGGGAGAGTTTTAAGGATGCTTTCTATATGTGATTTTCGCGCCTATTGTCTCAGACTTTCTTTTCTTTGGTTGCATTCAGTTCATACTCAGTAAAAGTACCTATGAAAAGTCTCTATGAAAATGGAGTCGGGGGTTTTCTTTCTTGAGTACTGAAAGGAGGCATACCTAAGAGGTACCTCCTTCCTTGTGATGCTCCAAATCATTACATTTCCCACACCTTCAAGTATCGTTTTATCATACCTTTCAACCGTACTTGACCAATCCCTCAAAGCTTAGCCAATCTCATATTTTCTCAAATATCCTGGCACTTTTCTCCCAGTGTGCTACTGCCTCATCCATTTCATATGAGAACCATCTGTTGTTTGGGGAATTATCTTTTGTTGTGAGATCCACATTTTGTTGTCTCTTCCAAATTCTGGGACAATTCCAAATGCTTTATGAGCTTAACCAGAGGAAACCTTTCTGCGTTTTTTAAAATTCATGTCCATCCCAACATATATACAGCATAAAACTGTATGACACTTTATATCGGCTAGCAACCACATTCTGACATTACCTTACTGAAAATCCATAGTTCATTTTCTTATAATGCTAACATTTTGTACTAAGAACTCCAAAGAGGAATATCAGCATTGTGCCAAGCCATTACCTCAATGAGAAAATCACCCATGCGGAGACCAGCTCGCCAAGCCACACCTCCTTCATCCACTGATTCCAGATATTGTAGAGCAGGAAAAGCAGGTGTGGGAGTGAACTCCTCAATTGGGGTCTGCGCTGTAAAGAGAGAGAGGTGTGAAAGGATGCATCTGGAAATGAGTCCTTGGGAAGTTGGGAAAAATTTACAGCCAATAGAAAGTGCATAGGTTTGGAACCTGGCTTTGGAATTCTGTCATACCAACCTTCTAGGAAATGGAATCAAATATGTGTCAAGCATACAAATCTGTTTCTACTGCCTCAGAGCACAGGCACGAATCCTTTGTCCCCTCATTTTGAGCATCCAACATTGAACTGCACATGTTATCTGGGAGAAAAGGAAAGGTTCTAGCCAACCACCAATTTGGACACCTTTGTTAGAAAACCAAATTTCATACAGTCACATTTTGCACCCATTTCTGTTGATCCTGATGCATCTGCTGATAGCTCCACAATATCTAGGGAAAAAGGACATGGTTCCAATGGGAACAATTTATTCTTTATTGGCTCTTCCTAGAGACATACAAAATTGCTGTTAAGCTTTTAGGTTGGTAGGGAATCACTGTGGAAACATGTCCCTCTGCATAATTAGTCAAAATAGCTAGGGATAACCCTAGTTTCCAAGGATGACCTTAAGTTCCCCTCTCACCCTTAGCCCCTCTTAGCACAAAGCCAAATCCTTCGTTGTCCTTCTTCTGAAGCAGCACTGTCTTCTCTTTAATGATGTAATCACTGTGAAAGAAAAAGATGATACAACAGGTTAGGATTCATATAGGGAATTCTCAATTGCCCACTGCATAAAGAATCAGAAGAATACAATATATGGGTCCTGTGTTACTTGTCAAGTTTCCGAAAGATGCCCTGTTGACATTACTCACATGTTGCCAACATAGATAGCATCATTTGTGCAGGTAATTTGTAGTGTACCAGGTCTGCACAACTTGCAGGCTCTAATTCTCTCTTCTTCCTCTTCCCTATACCAAGCCCTGACAGTGCAAACATAGCAGGCATCTGCTCTCTGTAACAATAGCATCTGTGGGCCAGAGCCAATGAAGACAGCATTGCTTTGGCCAGAATTCCAAAGACACTGCACAGAATTTTGGCTGCATTAAGCCCCACACTGCAAATGCAAATACTCTACTCGCTCACTACATAGGGATGAAACACTGGAAGTCTCAAAGAGTCTCCATAAAACAAGATGCAAACATTATACCCTCACTGCAAAAACAGCTATCATCATACAGGAGCGTCTCTGTTACTGCCACTTGAGAAATACTGTGCAAGACATACAGCTGTATAACATACAGCTTTAGCAATATATATATAACAAATAATCACAATCTCTTACTGCAACTACAGTGGGGCAAAAAAGTATTTAGTCAGCCACCAATTGTGCAAGTTCTCCCACTTAAAAAGATGAAAGAGGCCTATAATTATCATCATAGGTAGACCTCAACTGTGAGAGACAAAATGAGAAAACAAATCCAGACAATCACGTTGTCTGATTTGGAAAGAATTTATTTGCAAATTATGGTGGAAAATAAGTATTTGGTCACCTACAAACAAGCAAGATTTCTGGCTCTCACAGACCTGTAACTTCTTCTTTAAGAGGCTCCTCTGTCCTCCACTCATTACCAGTATTAATGGCACCTGTTTGAACTTGTTATCAGTATAAAAGACACCTGTCCACAACCTCAAACAGTCACACTCCAAACTCCACTATGGTGAAGACCAAAGAGCTGTCGAAGGACACCAGAAACAAAATTGTAGACCTGCACCAGGCTGGGAAGACTGAATCTGCAATAGGCAAGCAGCTTGGTGTGAAGAAATCAACTGTGGGAGCAATAATTAGAAAATGGAAGACATACAAGACCACTGATAATCTCCCTCGATCTGGGGCTCCACGCAAGATCTCACCCCGTGGGGTCAAAATGATCACAAGAATGGTGAGCAAAAATCCCAGAACCACACGGGGGGACCTAGTGAATGACCTGCAGAGAGCTGGGACCAACATAACAAAGGCTACCATCAGTAACACACTACACCGCCAGGGACTCAGATCCTGCAGTGCCAGACGTGTCCCCCTGCTTAAGCCAGTACATGTCTGGGCCCGTCTGAAGTTTGCTAGAGAGCATTTGGATGATCCAGAAGAGGATTGGGAGAACGTCATATGGTCAGATGAAAACAAAGTAGAACTGTTGGGTAGAAACACAACTCGTCGTGTTTGGAGGAGAGAGAATGCTGAGTTGCATCCAAAGAACACCATACTTACTGTGAAGCATGGGGGTGGCAACATCATGCTTTGGGGCTGTTTCTCTGCAAAGGGACCAGGATAACTGATCCGTGTACAGGAAAAAATGAATGGGGCCATGTATCGTGAGATTTTGAGTGCAAACCTCCTTCCATCAGCAAAGGCATTGAAGATGAAACGTGACTGGGTCTTTCAGCATGACAATGATCCCAAACACACCGCCCGGGCAACGAAGGAGTGGCTTCGTAAGAAGCATTTCAAGGTCCTGGAGTGGCCTAGCCAGTCTCCAGATCTCAACCCCATAGAAAACCTTTGGAGAGAGTTGAAAGTCCGTGTTGCCCAGCGACAGCCCCAAAACATCACTGCTCTAGAGGAGATCTGCATGGAGGAATGGGCCAACATACCAGCAACCGTGTGTGCCAACCTTGTGAAGACTTACAGAAAAAGTTTGACCTCTGTCATTGCCAACAAAGGATATATAATAAAGTATTGAGATGAACTTTTGATATTGACCAAATACTTATTTTCCATATAATTTGCAAATAAATTCTTTCCAAATCAGACAATGTGATTGTCTGGATTTGTTTTCTCATTTTGTCTCTCATAGTTGAGGTCTACCTATGATGACAATTACAGGCCTCTCTCATCTTTTTAAGTGGGAGAACTTGCACAATTGGTGGCTGACTAAATACTTTTTTGCCCCACTGTATATTATATATATCGCACTGAGACTTTACCACTAAAGTAAGTAAGATGGCTAATATAAAAATTGCAATAATGCATTTATAATGTGATGTTGCTGTATACAGGAAATCTAGACTGCTGCTCCAAGAAACAATTGTAAAACTTAAAATATAACAGTGTATATTCATGGTATTGCACTTCCCTTTACATCTCCTATTCTCAATTCTGCAAAAGCAATGCAATCAGTTCAAGCAGCCACTTGCTCTGGTTGCAGATATAGCTTTTACAAACATTGCAAATCCCCTACTCTTTTACAGGGCTCCAAACCTTCAAATACAATGTGCATCACTACATGAGAAAGCATGAAGTACAGCAAAAAAAGCTTGAAGTCACAGGTGAGCTCCACAGCACAGAACAAAAGCATGGTATTTGGTTGTCTCATTGTGTGGTCAAAGCTGGTATTCTCTCAAACAAGAGAAAAATAGTTCTCAGCACAGAACAGACTGACAGGAATCCAGACAAGGGGCACAAGTTGCTTAAGTGCCAATTCTACAATTGGAATGGCAATAATCAGCACTGCTAAATTTTTCAAGGCATCAGATTTCCTTTCTAGTCCATAAAGTTTCCCTTTGCTAATGTGAACTCCAGCTACTAGTCATTTTACATATATACTGTTTTTCTTATAAAAACTATAGCTGATAACCCGTGCGTTATATCAGCATGTTACCCACTGAGCCATACAAAATCTATAATCCATATAAAATAACTCATTATTTTTGCTGCTTCTTCTTTCTTCCTTCTTTTTTTCTTTTTCTTTTTTGGCCTGACTGATGTTATCCAAAAGAATAACATCAAGAATTTTGCAGGCCATATTAGCTGGTAGGTTTGTGAATTACCATGCTATATTTATTTCTGCTCATGTTTATTTATATTATTAATGCATCATTTTTTCAAATTATTAAATTCTTTTAATTAGATATTCATCAACTGTTATTAATATAATAATCTAAATGAATTGACTGTTTACAGGTAGTCGTCGGCTTACAACAGTTCATTTAGTGACCATTCAAATTTACAACAACACTGAAAAAAGTGACTTGTGACCATTTTCCACTTATGACCATTGCAGCATCCCCAAGGTCACGTGATCAAAATCCAGACACCTGGCAAATGAATCATATTTATGATGGTTGCAGTATCCCACAGCCATATGTTCGCCTTTTGCTACCTTCTGACTAACAAAGTCAATGGGGAAGCCAGATTCACTTAACGACTTAAAAAGTTAACAGTGATTCATTTAAAAACTGTGGCAAGAAAGGTTGTAAAAGAGGGCAAAATTCACTTAACAAATGTTTCACAGAAATTTTGGGCTCAATTGTGGTCATAACTTGAGGATACCTATATGCATTATTTCTAAAACAAATTAAATGTAATACAAGCATGGAAGATAAGAAATTGTACAGAACAGGCAAGGCAAAGATGTCAGAAATCTAAAAAACAAATTGTGGATAAATAAGATTAACTGGAAAAGTAAAAAGGAGGAACTTCAAGCTGCCAAGTAGTAGTTAAAGAAACATGGTGATCTCTGTGAATTAAATAAATGTGAGGAAAATTAGAAAAGACTAAGTAGCAACTGAATTAAATCTCAGGAGAGGTAAGATGATCAACACCAGAAGATTTAAATAACCAAACCTCCATAAGAGTAATTTTAAAAAATTACTCTTATGGAAGGCTTCTTTTGCTCTACTGATGGACTTTGATTGCGTGTATCAATAAGGAATTTTACTAATCGCTTTAATACCTATTACTTATACAGTAAGTTGTATTAAACTTAAATGTTGGTATTAAGATTTGGGTTGGTCAATAACTCCTTAAGATCCTACACTGAAGGACTGATTATTCTGGTTTATAAAGGGGAGTAAGGGTCAATGTTGAATTTCTCAACATTATGGGTAAAAAACCCATACCCGCCATACTGTATTTGCTTTGGTAGATCACAAGTTTACAGTCATTTTATAGAATATTGTCTTGAATCTGCATCAAAACATAGTATTGGGACAAACAGATTCAAAAAGCTAGTATATGAAGTGAATAAGAAATGGAAGGATGCAGACTTCCTAATTTATGCAGATATGCACATATGTCCTCCTTCTCAGATATATTTCACTTACAGAGATATTTCTATAAAGGGCCTAACACTGTCTCACATAGGCAGCAACTGTTGCAAAGAAATGAAATTTCCTGGACAGAGAGCATGATTAGTTGTAGTGAATGTACGCAACCCTAACCCTCCCAATCTGGCATCTCCAGAAATATTAGATTATAGTTCCCCGAGTTTTCAATGGTACCAGGTTGAGGAAAACTAATACGTACACCAACATACATAACAGCATAGCTCACTATGTTCAAAAGTGAATAAGCATGTGATCCGTCAGATGACTTAAAGCCTTACACAAATCCAGCCTCATCCAATATTGACTAATGCTTAACATTCCCCAAGTATTTCCAGAATTTAAAAAGAAACAAACAAGAACTCCAGTCTCTACTTCTTTATGGGTTATCATGAGATCTTTATGGGAAATCCTTTGGATCTTTCTTACAGTGAAGATCAATACTTTGGCTTCTATAAAAACAGGAGGAAAAAGCAAGTGACTATGAAGTTCTGGTGATATGCATAGAACATGAGTACCAAGGCAAGTTTTTTCCTTTTGCACAATAATGAATTTTGCAATGGGGAATTTTAGGACTTTCTGATGTCTCTAAACCATAATTCACTGTACTCTCCCTGCAGGCTGATGGCTCACAGTTGCTAAGATCTAAAGCTCAGCAACTTCTTCAAGCTCGGCAACCTCTAGAGAATCACAGTTTTGAAGGTATATCATGGAACTAGAGTACTTTTTGCAAATAGGTTGGTGAGTTTTCATTAAAAAGTTCTCTAGGCCACATATATTTAGACATATCACTTCAGTATCCTGATGTAGCGTAGCAAACTGCAACTGATAGACTAACTTTCCATTTCTGATAGAATCATATGCAGTGAATCCTTGCTGAACAAGGCCTTAGAAACTCTCCATTCTTAAGGGTCCAATCTAGGATACAACCAGATGAGCTTCCTGCCGCTGCAGTCTTCAACAATGCAGTCTAAATATAAAAGGATCTGGAATCTCGACCTTCTAATTAAAATGGGAAAGTGCTATCTTCCATCATTAGATGAAAAATGTGAAGAGGTTGGTTTATGTTAAGACTAATGTTAAGAGTAACATTGATATACTATAAATCTGAGACTGTATGGATTGTGTCATATTCAAATGTCAATGCAGGCCTGCATAAAGTTGCATATTAAGTTATGTGGGGGTTAGGGAAAAATCACATTTAAAATATACATGCAAGAATCAGCACATGACATCTGAGTGAATACAACAAAGCATCAAAAAGATATTATCCAATTGTGTGTGTGTGTATGTATGTATGTATGTGTATATATACACACACACACACACACACACTTAAGATATGTGTATTTCAATTTTTCCACTATCACTAAAAGCACATCTTCAGGTGCTTACAGATATAGATGAGAACATAGACATAAAACTGTATATAAGCACACAGAAATATGATATCTTGCCGGATGATGTTGAAACTTTATGGAAATGTGCTGCCTTTATGCACACATATGCACATAAAAACATATTTCAGTGCATGTATAGCATTGAGCAAATCATGCTTTACAGACTTGCTGTTCAAGCTTTTATGTCCCACTACAAAGGTTAAAACAAGCTATAATACAGAGAGTATGCAGAGAGATGTAATGCATGAATATCAGATAGATACATGCATAATATTTTCATTTCTTGTCCACAATAGTCTCAGAATGTTAAATAGTTTAGACAACAGCATTAATCAACAGCAAACCTGCATACAGCGAATGGCACCCATGCATGACCAGTTGCAGATACACACCCACAGATGTTCATACACATACACAAAGCCTTCACAGGCATATATGGATGCATGGCCACACCACGGCAAACACCCAGAATCGATTATTAGATTGCTTTCCGCTTCCTAAGTCTTCATGCAAAAAGCACACCTCCACACAGACACCATGCCAGCCATTCCCATACATTTTTAAGCATCCTCTACAGAGGCAAAAATTCTAAGCCACTGAAAACACCCAACAATCCTGATCCATATGCAGAGCTGCATCTGTACATGCAAGCATCCTTACTGACGCACACCCAGAACACACGGACTCCTTTCCAGAAGAGGCATATTAATACCCCCAACCCCCCCCCCCCCCACCACCACAGTAGGGAACGCGCGCTCACATACCTAACATCTCTGGCAGGCACCTTCAACCCATCACACACCGCCAGCATCTCTCCTGCACCCCCACCCCGCGGATCCCACTCGCCATCCATCCATCCATCCGGGCGGGCACGCGCAGGTTGAATGGCCGGATGCATAGAGTAGGCTGGGGGAGGGGGGAGTGCTCTGCGTGGAGGGCGCGAGCTGGGAGGCGAGCCGGCAGCTGCGCTGGATGGTTGACTGAATGGCTGCATGAATGGCGGGCGCGCGGGCGTGAATGGGCTGCGGAGGGCGGGCGCGAGGCGAAGGGATGAATGGGGCGCAGGCGAGGGGCCCGTGAAGCGTGAATGACAATCGGCTTGGGAAGGGAAGGGGAGAGCAAGCATTCGCCGCCGCCGCGCGAGCCCGGGCCCCACGGCCGGATGCTTGCCGATCGGCGTGCTCCTCCGTGTCCTTCTACCGTACCTGTAGATGTACCAGACGCTCCGGCGCCGGGGCCCCAAGGCCGGCCAGCTTGACGAGAGGGCCGGCTGTTGCTGCTGGTTCCCGCCGCCGTCGTAGCGGGCCATGGCTCTGCTGCCGCCGCGATCCCAGGCTCCCAGCCGCCGCTGCCGCCGCCGTGGGGCCCAGCCACATTCTAGGGGCGCGCGGTGGAATGGAGAGGCGGGCGGGGGGCGCAACAGCGGCAGTAGCAGCAGTAGCAGCGGCGGCGGGAGGGCTGCACCATACTCACATCATGGCACCGCGGGAAAGAGGAGGACGAGGCGACGACTACGATGGAGAAGAGTAGGGGGACAGACAGGCCAACCGGCCGGCCTTGTTCATTGGCAGCAGAAACCTTGTCCAACGCCGCCGCCGGAGCAAGCGGGAGAGCGCACGCCGACTAGCCGGCACGCTTGCTTAACCCCTTGCGCACAAGAGCACCCGGCGACGCCACGGCACTGCAGGAAGCGGGCGGGCAGGCCAGCCAGATGGTTGGGCCAACCAGCTCAACTCAGCTGTGAGAAGGGGGTGTGAGTTCCTCGGAGCACGAGCAGAGCGCTTCGTTCGGAAGAGTCGCGTGTGCACAGCCCCCAACTCTTGTTCCATAGTACTGTGTAACTTGCAGGCAAGAATTGATTTCCACCATAAGTCATTCACCTTTGCCATAGGTTAGAAAAAGATACACAAATGCAGACTCCTCTCCTACATTCAGGTATAGGCTAAGCTAGGTAGATGTTCCAACAACAAAATAAGTTTTGTTTCCTAGTCGTTTCATTACAAAGATGGAATAAGACAGACAAATGAAGTAATTCCGGTGACACAGAATTGATAAGATATATTTTCTGTATCTGCCTCTCTTGTGCAATAAAATTACCTATCCTGGGTCCTAAACATGATGAACTATACTCTCCCTATTTTGTTCAATCAGTGATGGCAAAAGCTGCCGAGGTTCAACACATCTGGCTGGGGAAAACTGCTTCAGCTATGGTTGCAACTACCTGGCCTGCTGTGAATTTCTCAGAAGCATCTATTGTGCAGTTGCAAAACCAGAATGCTAATCTACCCTTTTCAGTCTTAATTCAGCACAAAACCAAGATCAACCAATCATATGACTCCCACAAAGCTGCTCCCTGAAAAGGAAGAGTTCAGGAGTCTTTTACTGTATCTACTGGTAAATTCTCCTTTGGATCACCCTCAATAACCTCCTGTTTCCAGCCTTCATTCATATAATCTTTCATCCAAGCACTCCCCAACCTTGACCTTGCCAAGCATCTGAGTAAGGTCAAATGCAACCCCCTTCTGAGGTTCTCCTGCCTAAATTCTGTGAGAAAAGTAACCATCCTTCCAACTCTGGGGATCTTCCATCATACCAAGAGAGAGTTTTAGTTTTAAAGGCTCTTTTTATGTACAGCCATCTGAGGAACTGTGGTTGTCTGACTTCTGTTGAGAGACCTAAATCTAGTCTAGCAGTCAAGGCTCTTTCCTGTGAAGCAACTGTGCCAATTCTGGCAGCAGATCCATCCAGATGGATAGCTAGCATCTTGTACTACTGACTGAAAGGCATTGTGGATGTATTTCATCTTTTCCTTCTTAATGGTTTTTTTTTCCTGGTAAGAGAAAAATCAAAGAGGGTTATAAATGAAAGTGCTGTCATCCAGACACCTTATAAAATTTTGTTAATGAGGCAGAGTGATAAAAGTCTAGCCTTTCTCAGAGCTAAGGGAGTTAGTATCAAAAATCTTGACTGGATGCAATAAAGGCCACCTTATTCCACTTTACTATTTTCAGAATAAGGTCTGATAATAGCTTAGCATTATCTGGGGATCTTGAATCTTGTTGCACTTCTTATATCTTGACAGATTCTGTGGTAGATTTTTTTCTGCAAACATGGTACATAAGTCAGGACTGACACTGGCCTTATTTCTGAGCAACATGGTTTATAATTATATTGCCTACATAGTGCTACAGGCTAGCTCTACGTGTTTGATTTCAGAAGTTGATAGCAGGTTTGTGAAATGAGATTTATCTTCAAGCACAAAGGCACATGAAATTGTTATCCTGAGATACAGTTCTGTGGAGATATATTTGGGAGTAAACTACCATGAAGTTGGTGGGGTTTATGAACCACTCCTATTAGCAGGAACCTTACTTTCCTTAATCATATATTTTTTCCTACATTACTCTTCTCAAAGAACAATCTTCAGACACAATTCCACATACCTAAAATGTGTAATTCTTACTCCTGTAAAGATATGTCTATGTACATTATTCATACATATAAGCAGGCAGGTTCCTAAAAGAATTTTTGCTCATTTGAATGGATTTTCTTCTGGAAACCTTGATGCAAGAAGGTTTTTTTGTTTTTTTTTTAAAGGAACGACATTTTTGGCAAAGTCATAGAATGCTAACCTACCGGTAGGCATATATAAGCTGAAATGAGAAAAACATTAAATGATTGGTGAGCTGATGACTTAAAACAAACTTTTTTGTAAGGCTTCAAAAGAGTAATCTAGTTCTTGATTTGCGGTTACAGAACAAAATGAGAAAAGATGCCTTCATAATATACTGCATTCTTGGAGAAACGGAATAGAAAAGATAATTCAGATACCCTAGTCCTAAGTGCAAGCATTTGAAAACAAATCTCTCTAAAATGCTTTATACAGATGTTTTAGAAGCAGCTGCAGATCTGATAAATTAAAACAGCTTTCTCCGGAATTGGGTTCTGAGAGCTGAAGCTAACTAAATGCATTGGCTTGGAAAAAGCTGCATTAGAGATATTTCCCAGAGGTCTTGTGCAATTTCTGTGGAATAATGTACATTTTTATAAATCTGTGAGAAAATATACATTATCATTTCTACAATACTGCAAGCAAGAATGTTGCATGCTGTTATGGATGAGCAATGAAATGTATGTAACATGTACATACAGTAATGTGTACAGAATCTTGTATGGGGACACGTAGATATATAGATACAGTGAAATCACCAAAAGAGCTATGATACATTCATTAACAATGATAATTATCATTCAAGCTACACATAAACTTCACATTTCATACAAATGTAGGTAACAAAGCTCTAACAATTAAGAAAAAACAGAACTTGAGAGAGAGGGCTTATTGCGCCTAATAATAGAGCCATCATTGGCTTAATACTTCCTTCTCTGGACAATTTTCTGCTAGGAACTAAGAACTAAACATGCACACCATCCCAAATGTTTTTCCTCTGCAGCATTTCAGGTAAGTATTTATCCTCACAAAGCCAGAGCTTATCTCTAAACAGCAGCAAGTGTGATTCACAAAAAGCCAGTTAGAAACATTTCAGGAAGAGAACAAATGAAAGCAAATGTCTATACTGGTTAAAATGCCGGAGTAGGAAGGGACAAAGGTTCAAGTCTACTCTCAACCTCAGATGCTCCTTAGGTGACCCTGGGTCAGTCACCATCTCTCAGTCTGCTTTACAGGGCTACTGTTCTGTGAAAACTGGAGGAGTTGCCAGCTATATATGTTAACTTCAGCTGTTAGAATATATGCCAGACTAATAATTTAATTCATAAAAGTGAATTGATACCTGCATCTGACATAGTATACAGGTTGAGAAACAACAGCTGTGTTTCAATCCTATTTTGCAACTGAATTGATACATGGGACAAAACAAAAAATGCATTGTATTTGCATTCATCATACTCCCATAATGCTCAGTAATCTCTCTTGCATTGTGAAGAATGCACAGTGAAGAATTAATCATATAAGATGCACAAGCTGTCAAAAAATGCTCATTCTCATCTTTTCCCCTTTCTCACACTTTCCTGATTTCCTGATTTGCCTTATTACATTTTTTAGTTTCACTCTTCTCATTTCCAGATTACTGTAATATCCCCTAACAAGCAAGACCCCACCCCTCCTTCCAATTTTGTTCACACTGATTACAGGATAAAATAAGAACACTTAAGAAAAATTAGTCGATACTATTGAAGGGGGAAATGTCTCCAGCTACTTTGCCCCTTCTCCAAAGCACTTATTGTAGTCCTTTCCCTTCCCTCCCCCACTCTTGCATTTTCCCCTCCCCACTGGCTTCAAACCCTGCCCACTCACCCAGCCTCCTCTGGCCCCATGGTGCTGCCCAAATGGCTCAAGTGGCTGCTGGCCCCCTGGTACGTTCCATCTTCACTGTTTGGCTGAGAGCAAAGGTTGCTGCCTTGGAAAGTTCTGGGATTACTTGGCCCTGGTAGGTAACCCCCCAGGCAGCAATCATGCAAGCCCTGTGTTGAAAAGCTGGATGGGTATGCTTGCGTAGGATGTGCAGACCCCGAAGCATCGCAACTGAGAGCTCTGGCTGAAGTGATCCTGCTTTCAGATTGAAAGCCAGCTGAGTCTGGGACATACTTCCTACTTGCAGAGCTCAAGGACATTTGCCAAAAGGATGGAATGCAGCACAGCCAAATTGGAGCATCAGAGACTTAGAGGCTCGGAATAACTGAGTTCACTAGGGAGCAAGAGCAGAACAGAAGGACCCAGCAGGACAGGAAGGGCGGGAGCGTGGTGGTGGAGTCCAAACTGAACTGTGGAAGACTGTGAATTGAAACTGAGAGTCACAGTTGGGAATCAAGGGCTGTTAAAGAGGGAAAAAGAAGCTGCTGGTGATGGAAAACGGCACCAGAACATGTTTCTAACAGCATGTGGTCACAAAGGAGGATACTAGTGACAATAGGGTAGGTGGGCGTTAGCACCAGAGTTTCCTAGTCAAGTATGAAATATGGAGTAGAGACGGGAACCTTTTGGGGGCTGAAGGCTGCTAGGAAGAGAATTGGTGCTGGATGATGCAAAGTGGGCAGGATTTCTTGAGACAGACAGACAGATGTGGGAAATTGAGAAAATTTTCATTTGTTTTAATTACTGTATTTACCCAAAATATTTAGTCACTCGGCTGTTTCAAATCTTGCTTGGGTTAAAGTGACATATAAATTACATGGTAAATAAATTACAGTAAATAAATAAGAGGAAGACAGGGTTTCTCCCATTCAGTTATCTTGAAGTGGGAAGAATTGTTTTGTACTTGGAGAATACTCTTTAGTTAAAGGGAGCAGACTAGAAAAAATGCATATGTAGGCCATGGTTTTGGGGGAAGGTGGAGATAAGTCTATTAACGGTGTGAGAGACTATTTTATATACAATTCTAATCAGTTGTTATTAACCCAATTAATATTAACTTATCATATCGGAATGTGGCTTCTGACCAGTGTTTATCCATACATATGCTTGCATATGAGTATATACATATAGATAAATATATCCCATTATACACACAAACACATACTGTTACTCATCTTGTTTTACTATTCTATAATGTTTGGGAATCAGAAATCCTCGTTGATTTTCTGCAGAACTGTGCTGTGTTACAGACAGAATTAGATCATTTGTCTTCTTCTGGTCAGCATGTAGGACACCAGAATAAGGGAAAGAATATAAAATGCCAATCTCCCCTAAGATACTACAGTAATTTCATTTAAATAGGTAAATATCTTTATCCGAAGCTGCTAATATAGCTTGCATGACTTTTAAAAATGAGTATTAAATATTAGGTAGATGCATCAGTGTATTTGAAGACAAACTATACTTTACACAAAAAGTTATAATAGTCCTTGGAGGATTGTTATTAGCGGAAAATAACATAAAACCTTTTTTTAATTATTTGTTTCCTTGTTTCCTTCCTCAAATTCTCATTTTTCTCCCCATACATGCCTAAAATGCATCCTTGCCCATGTAAATACAAGATTCCTTGTGAAAAGCTGTATGACCACTTAAGCTGGTTAAAGTTTGTCAGATAAATACAGATTTGGCTCCAGGGGACTTGTGTAATCACAGTCTGCATCTGACTTCAACCTTCTCAGGAAGTTCTGGCACTGCTGCTTCGTTCTTTTCATTTGTGGGCTGGCATAAGGTCTATAAACGAGTGTTTCTACAGGACTTTTGGCTTAGGCTAGCTCGGGTGTCAGCAACATGCAGCTCCCGAGCCACATGCGGCTCTTTTGTCCCCCTGCTGTGGCTCTCTGCCGGCTGGCTAGCCCCACCCCTTGCCCTCGCAGTCACACTTTGTGTGGCCTGAGAACATAAGAGCAACGGCGGGGATGAAGACTCACTCCATATTCCAGAGCGGGAGGGAAGCACCCCTGTACTTGCCTCTCATCTCGCGGGCGCTTCTTCCAGCCCATTGTGAAGCACGCTAATTTGAGTGCTGCGCAAGGTGCTGAGAAAGCAGCAAGCAGGCCATGGAGACAGTGAGAGCAAGTTGCAAGTCTAGACCACTGGCCTGGCCCAGCTGTGACTGTTCTTGCTGCCTCCATGGCCTGCTTGCTGCTCTCGCAGTAGCTTGCTCAGCAGACTTAAATTTAGCATCCTTCACAATGGGGGAGATAGCATCCCCTCATTACGACGCGAAGCATTGGCCGCAGCTGGGCCATGCCGGTGTCTCGCGGTGGAGAGAAAGTTGCGCGTCTCCCCGAGTGACCAAGGTGCGCGCAACACCAAGAAGAGCCGGAAGAAGCGCCCGCGAGATGAGAGGCAAGTCCAGGGGCACTTCCCTCCCGCTCTGGAATATGGAGTGAGTCTCCATCCCCGTCATCGCCCTTACCTTCTCAGGCCATGCGAGGAGTGACTGGGAGGGTGAGGGGCGGAGCCAGCTAGCTGAAAGGGAGCCACAGCAGGGGGACAAAAGAGCTTCATTTATTTGGGAACCTGAAATGACTCTTGATTTAAATCATATGGTAAAAAGCACCCAAAGAAGAAGAAAGAACATCAGGGAAAAAAACAACCCAACACTCACCTGGTTTTGGAAATGGTTCAAGAGGGAACACATACACACATGAGAGAGAGGGTGGGAAGAGAGAGGGAGGGAGGAAAGAGAGATAGATGAGAGAGAAAAGGAGAAAAAGAGAGAAAGAGAAATGAGAAAATAATGGAGGGAGAGAATGAGAGGACAAAGAGAGAAACAAATGAGAGAGAGAGAAGTAAAGAGAGGGACACAGAAATGAGAGAGCTGGAGGGAGAGAATGAGAGGGAAAAGAGGGAAACGAGAGAGAGAAGGGGAGAGAGAAAAAGGAAAGAAAAGGGAGGGAGTAAGTGAGCGAGAGGGAGAGGAAAAAGAGAAAAGCAAGAGAGAGGGAGGGAGAGAAAGAGACTCCCATTTCCCACAGAAAATACTCAGAGCCACAAAACCCTGGTAGGTGTGGCTGGGATGTGTGTATCATGTGACTGGGTGGGAGTGACATTGAATTGGCCATGCCCATCCAGGTTTTGTGGCTCCCAGTGTTTTCTTTTCTTTGCAGACCCCTGGGCTAGCTGAATCCTATAGCAAACTTTTCAAGTAGGAGGGACAATAAAATTAGCATCGCTTGCTCTAGGACAGGGCAAGCAGCATAATTAACACCTGATCTACACTGTGGAAGCAGCTTCAAGTTTAAAGGAGCCTTTTGTGTTCAGTACTGCCATTCATATGTCTTCTAATGAAGTGGCACCAAGTACCTCACACCCTGCAATTTCAACTCACACCACTGGGGTGCTGTAAGGAGTTTAGATTGCTGCATGGGAGGCAGGGAGAAAACCAGTTATTATTATCAAGGGTCCCTTTCAGAATTCTTAAACCTTTGCAATTATCTGAGGATGCCCTGAAGACTGATCCTATCCCTGCTATATTTACAACAGCAACAGCATTGGTAAACATGGTGGAATAATTTGTATGAATCCAGCTTGCAGCTATGCAGAATCACTTTTCTGAGTGTTGCTCAAATCTAGTACACTTCACATGCGCTGGGTATATTGAAAGTTATAATCCCAGCACATTTAAGAGACATGAGATGGGGGAAAGCTATTTCTTCCTTTCTTAATTAATTAATTGAATTGGGTTTGTTGGTTGGTGTCAAGGACATTGGTAAAGGGCAGAGGAAAAGAGCATAGTCTTTTATGGGTCAGAGAGGGTCCACCCCAAAGTGCTTTCTGCTAACATCCCACCTATGGATTTAACTTAGTAACAACATCTGATTTACTGAGTCAACATCTTAAGCATCCCTGGGCGCCTTAAAACATCTGATATAGCATTGTTCCTGGGAAATTTGAAATGAAGAGCTGCTGAGTCAGCATCTTAGACAGGCGGGATTAGCCCGGAAGTATTGATGCTGGGTCTGTGTTATTGGTTCTTTGGAGTTTGAAAAGGGGAAAGTATCTAAAGCCAGAATTTTTGAGACACCTGGAAACAAAGTGATACTGTCTTTACTTAGGCAAGTGAGCAGGCAAACCTCTGGGGCTGTTTGGGAAAGCAGCAGATTCCCGAATGATGAAATCAGAAATCCATGAATATCTGGATTAGGAACAGAGCATTGATGAATTTTATGGAAGATATCTATGATTTTTGGATTGTTTCACAATGGAAGATGAGTTTAGTTAGTAACCCTTGGGGATTGGATTGGGCAGGAATTTTTCTACAATGTATAAAATTATTAAAAGGAGTCCTCTCCCCTCCTAATTTTTTCTCTTTTTGCCCTTTTACTGGTTTCTAAGGTGAGAGGTCCACCTGGGAAATATTAAAGCTTTGCCATAGAGTGGCAGAACAACTACCAAACCCAACACGCAGGCTAGCACGAGGCTGAAGATGGAGTGGGAGGCTCACACTCAAATGCTGAGCCAGTCTATTCTTCCTTAATTCCCAAGCTTCTTGTGAGACTAATCAAGGTACAAAATAATAAAGCACTTTCTAAATTACAAGTGCTGTGTCAACGATTCACATAACTCAATCTGGAAGTAGTGGGTGCTCTTGTAATTAGTCTAATAACAGAGATAAAAAATTGGCTGCCTCCTCCACATGTAAGCGAAAACAGAGCAGATATTATTTCGTTAGTCTTCTGTGAAGCAGAGGAAGTGTCCCTTTTGCATATTCTGAGAAATACTGAGGGAGAAAGAGGATCATTTTCCACTGCAGTTACCAAAACTTTGTTTGAATTATTATTAGCTGTGGTCATAAATTAATAGATGGCCCCAAAAAAAGAAATGGGAATGGTTAAGGCAAGAACTGAATGTAATTTATGATTGCTTCACATGCATTGACTAATTTAAATAATGCCTGTAACTCTCACATCACATTAAAAACACATTTGAATAACAATTTTGGACCTGGCCGCATTTAAGCAGGAAGAGATAGAAAAAACTCAAGATGATAACTATGAATGTGCAATTCAAAGCTGGATGCTTTTTTTTACAAATATCACATGCACATTGTATACACATTCACATTATGAATACATACAGTGTAACTTGTGCTGTGGTTCCGATATTTTGAGTAATTATTTAACTACCACATCAGCTGCCATCTAATCCTTTGATAAGCTACTGGGGAAACTAGTGAAGTTAGCAATAAGATTTCTACTATTAGCAATAGCTAGTCTTGAGTAAACTTAAGTCCATAGCTGCTTAACTATAAAATTTAGCATGTGAACAACTGACAGCATTTACTTGCATTCTAACTTATTTTACAGAGTTTTTGGAAGGGTGAAAAAGTGTGAAGAGCTCTGTTGCTTTGACCATTTTGGGAGAAAGAGGAAAAGGAAACTGGACCTTGATTATTGTTCAGAAATGTTACTGATTTTTAGTCATTCTTCATTATAGCTTAAGATGTTTTAAGGAAAGGGAGCTGAAAGAAAAATAACCCTTCTCAGGAAACTAAAAGAAAAAGCCTCCAGTTCCATAGGCTCTAGCTCATATGATAAGGTGAGCTGCTCTATGTTAGACCAACATTAAACTTGGTATGTTTAAGACTCTAAAACAAGATTTCCATTTCACAGTAATAGCTAGTTCAATAGTACTTAGGCTTTGAAAGAGATAACCAGTCACTGGTTATCATACCTATTTCTGCTTTTTAAAATGCTATTCATAATTCAATTTATAATGCTTTCGAAGATTTAATATACTGTAATCACCAGACTAGAAAGGACCTGAACCATACTGTGCAGTCCTATTTCACAATATATATTTTTCCTGTTCTGCCCCCTTCCCATGTTCACACTATTCATACTACCAGAGCAAACTAGATACATGACTCTACTACTCATGCAAACAGATCACGTGAGATGACTCATGACAATGACCAGACTACATTCTGCAGGACTAAAAGTAAGTGACCAGTTTCTCTTAACCCCTATTACAGGGTCATTTTTCAAGCATAAATCAAATCCTCCTAACAGAGAAATCCTATGCAAAGTTATTAAGCACACTCCTGCTTTGTTGGGGTATTCTGACAAGGAAATAGGTGTAGGTTTGCAAACTTTCTTGAACATTTTATAGAAGTGTATCAACTCCACGGAATATCCTGATTCAACCTGTTTCAGATTTATTGAATTACTAAATATACAAACAAACAGTAATTCCTGAACCCACTAGACCAGGGGTGTCAAACTCACGGCCTGGGGACCAGATCCAGCCCACGGGTGCTTAGATCTGGCCCCTTGGGGCTGCCCTGAAAACAGCAAAAGACTGGCCCGCAGTGCCTCTGCCAGCAAAAATGGAGCTCAGGAGGGCCACAGGAGGGTTGCAGCTGGAAACGGAGTTCACGAGGGCCGCACATAGAGCTCTGTTTTCACTAGCAGAGGGTTACAGGAGGCTCGAAGCCGGAGAGAGAGCTCGAGAGCCCATTTTTATTGGCAGAGTGCTCAGGCCACCACAGGCGCCCCTGACATGAGTGATCTCTAGCTGGCTGTGTCCACCCTGGCCATGCCCACCCTGGCCCCTGAGGTCAAACATAACCCTCATGTGGCCCTCAATGAAATTGAGTTTGACACCCCTGCACTAGTCCTTCCAGAATAAAAATCACATGGTAGCCTTAAAAATGCATTGGATAATTGGAACTGAAGTCCCACATATTTAGAAGATACCAGAGCAGGGAAAATATATTAGAAGGAGTCTGAAGTTCAATACAAAAGAATTGATGAGGTCTGGATAGGTGTATAATGGTATCATAAGAAAATAGTGACCTTTATGATCTCGATATGCCATGCCAGCCTTCTTCAACCTGGCTCTCTTAAGAGATGTTGGAACTGCAAATATCTAGAATTTGTCAGCCAGCATTCTGAAAGTTATAGTCCCAAAACATCAAGAGAGTGTCAAGTTGGGGAAGCTGTCACAATTAACATTTACCAAAACTTTTTCTGAATTATCAGCTGCATATCCACACATTTGTACTTTGCATATCACCCCAGATGGTCTAACTTTTGTGGATCATTCACTCACCTAGGGGCATCAAAGCTGTCATAGGAACCAACTGTGTAGTGTCTGAAGAGTCGTTTGGCTTTATCGCTGCGGCTCTCTGCAAAGCAAAGTGGAGAGGGAATGGGATTAGAGCAGAGGGGCATATAAAACCAAAGTAGCATTTTCTCTGGGTTCAGGACACTTTTCCTCCAGTAGCTGCTCAGAGGCAGCATAGATTTAGGGCAGCTAATCGTGGCAGAGTGAAAAAAGATGTCCATGGAAAAAGGTCATGTTAAAGAAAAGGAATAAAAGGAAATCAAATGTATACTTTCCAACTTTCCTGTAAACTGCTGCATTTTCTCCCTAATAGTTATACAGTATTAGTTACCAGCACACATCTATATTTTGTAAGACATCATGGATGATTAGTATTAATGATAATGCATACTTGAATTTAAGCCAAAAATGGCTCATTAGAGCCAGTTCTTTTCTTGGGCTTTCTAAGCCCTCTCCCATTGTATTGCTAATTTTCAGTTTCCTGCTAAAATAGAAAACATAGGAAAACCATTATATAACTTCCAATAGACTTAATATAATTTAATCCCTCCACCCCCTAGATATTAGCTCATCTCCTTTACATCAAAATCCTGCATGCTATGGTGCTTGTCACTCCTCAAACAACTGTGGACTTTGACCACAAAATCTTGCCCATTCTTGTCAAAGTTCTTACTAATAACTATTATTTATGATAAGAAAGGGTGTTCAGGTCTAAAATATAGAAGAGCATATTCCCTGTGTCTCTCTTTAATCCAGAAAAAAACCCCCTAATATCAGCAAGATAAAACTCCAAAAGGAGGACACAAAGAGACACTGATTTATTTATGCACTTCTTGAGATAATGGCTATAAATTTAAAGAGAAATTTCTTTAAATTATTCAAGATAGTGCGTTTAATTATATGCATTACTCTTCTAGTTTTAAGTTAGCCTTCCCTGGTCCATTTTTAAAAGACTTTTATTTTTAATCCCACCTTTATTTTATTTTTATAAATAACTCAAGGTAGTAAACAAACTAGTTCGTTTTCCTTCTTCTATTTTCCCCACAACAATAATCCTGTGAGCTCAGTTGGGTTTAGAGACTGATTGGGACAAAGTTATCTAGTGGCTTTCATTTCTAAGTTGTGACAAGAAACTCTTAACTAGCATAATAATTGTCCCTGTTGACCAAGGATTCTGGGAGTTGAAATCCCAACACATCCGGAAGATAGATAGCTACAGAGATCTATAAAAAGTGATCATGCAGAACTTTAAGGTCCCTAATTCTCCTCTTTCCTTCAGTTTCTTGACTCTTTAACTAGTCTTTGAGTGAGCACATCTCAAAATAAGGTAGGAATGGGAAGCCTATAACTTTCCAGATATTTCTATATAGAAGTTTCCATCACCAATAGAGTCTGGCTAGTCTGCTGAAAATTATGATTCATGACATTGGAAGGGTCACAATTTCTCAATTTATGAGAGAGAAGTTTCTTTATATAAATCACTCTCCCCTGCTACTATTAGTAATGCTTCACATGCATCTCTCTGAAATTCTCCAGCTATGAAACGGCATCCTTTCTATAGTGAACCTTAAGGCACAATCTGTGTATAGGCTGCCAATTCACACACTGCAGCTGGTGTAGCTCAAGTGTTAAGTGTAATCACATATTGGACAAATACTGTGTATTTAGTATAACACCTTTTTTGTAGTTTTAAGTATTATCACCAGATTCAGGGTGTGAAAATTCACTAATAAAAATATCATTGTCTGAATCTGATGAATGGGGAACAACAACTGCATAGTAAAATATTTTGTCGGGAAACTTATATGAGAAGATTTGAAAACAAAAGCCAAGAAATATTTCAGTAGTATGAAGCATTATGCATTGGAAACTCATGTGGTTGTACGTGTTCTTATATTTGTTTGTAAAATGTTTATGTGCACATGACTGTCAGAAACAATACTACGTTGTACTACAACAAATAAGGCAGCATTCTTTAAGCAGAATGCATCACCACAAAAGATGTCCAACTGAAACCAATTTTTGTTCCTGCCTTCTTTCTTTTCATCAAGCTATTGTGGGAAAAAGGAATCACTGTTGGTCCTGTTAGGAACCGCTCATGTCAAATAACTCCTTTTAATTCTTTCTTTCTTTCTTTCTTTTCTTTTTTAGAAAACCCAGCATTTTGAAAGAGAATATATAGTGGAAAGATAAATAGATGTGAGCAAAACTACATTTTGTATATGTGTATTTCATCATATTGTGATCTACCCATATGTTTTTCAGATATCAGTAAGACATGTAATATTATAAGTTCTAAAGGCCTTGAGGGAATTAAATGCATGTATAATATTTTTGATTGGGTATTAGTGTCAATGCTAATTTAAAATGATGGGTGGAGGGAGGAGAGAAAGAATAAAAAATCTAACAAAAAGAAGCCCCACTATGTAGCCTGGAGAATTCTGAAAGCTGAAGTTCACACATCCTAGAGTTGCCATGGTTGAAAAATACTAATTTAATACTTTGCAATAAAGGCTGCTTTGCCATTTCTCTTTCCCCCACTTCTCTTTCTTTCTCCCCCCCTCCCCCCCACTATAAAAAATGGGAATATTCTGGAACATTTTCTTCCCATAAACTTCCATGAAATGCAGCTCCATTTTACTGTGTTATATTTTCAGAGGTATAAACCCATTTTATATCATAGATGCCCATTTTCCCCTACCACTGCCAAGGAAGTAAGCTATGTCAGGCATTTTCAAACTTCTCCTGGAGATGGAACCTACTGAAAAAAAATACCCAGAATGTCTGATCAAGAACCAAAGAAAATAAACATAATTGAATAAAACTTTTTTTTAAAATAAAAATCTTTGTGGTAACCCTCAAATTCTCATGGAACTCTGAGTTCTGTGTTCTGTGAGTTTGAAACTCCCAGGCTATGTTCTGATATAATATCCATCCACAAAAATGCTTACCAGGGGAGGGGAGGGGGGCACGGGGGGTGTGTGATTGGTTCCAGAGTGGCTATGAGTGCAAAAAAAGGAGGGGAGTGGGGGAGAAAAGGCTCCCTTCTCTATGAGTGCTAAACCTAATCATAATCCAAGAAATGTCTAGGAATTATGCTAATCTACCTTCTCAAAATGATGAAAGATTGTCTCCATCTTGTAGGTAAGAAATGGAGCAGTACTGGCAAAATGCTCTTTTGCACAAATAAAAAGTGAAGGTTCCAATAAGCTATTATGTCCTTTTCTAAGTTACTCCATTCTATTACCTTTCCCCACCAAGCACAACTTTAAAAAAAATAAAATCAATAGTAAGTGCTCACCAGATTTGTTAATTCATTCTTTCTTAGATTTTTCTTTCTTAAAGACTTCTTATATGTTTACAAACTATGGAACTTCCCCTATCCGGTTGCTACCTACCCTTGGTACATGGGTGGTATATTGTTCTGACTACACTCTTGAAAAAACTGAACTTATTAGGTCTAGTAAAAATGTCAAGAAAAGTGTCCTTGAAATGATATGAAACTATTTAGCATAATAATGTTTTTTGATGGGACAAAAATTTATTCCATTTCATGAAAAGGGATACATATTTTCATTGAATGAAGTATTCAGAACCAGCAGAAAGTGAATTGCCATGGCTGTGTGTGTGTGTGTGTGTGTGTGTGTGTGTGTGTGTGTGTGTAAAGTACCCAAACAAGGGAACAGTTCAGGGTGCTGGTGATCACCTCTAAAGTACTACACAGCTTGATCCTTGTGAGACCACATACTCCAAGCAGAATTTGCCCATTCAAATACTGCCTGTAAAGGAAGATTATTGAGAATCATCATTCCTTGCAGGGATTCAAAGGCAGGCATTCCCTGTGGAGGGTCCCTTCCTATAAAACATCCTCCCATCAGACATGGGAACTAAACCCCCACTTTTAATATTCAGGAAAGTTTTTTTTAAGGTTTTTTTTTTTTTCAACAGGGAGTGAGATGAGAGCAGATAAAGGTACCTGAGTTTGGGATGAATCTTTGTTGCCTGATATTGTATAGTGATATGACATTATGTAATACTTTAATTGTTGATTGCTTTTATTTCTGACATATTGGTAAATTCTGATCATGTGGACGGTATTGCAACATATTTCTATCTTCTAGGTCTGACTTAAGAGTCAGGTGATTGAAGTGGCATAAAAGCACTTGTAACAAATAAATAAAGGCATCATCTGGAATACCTACCTTGCTTCCCTTCCTGGGACTTGTTGGGCACTTCCTCCACGCAGTCTGAGGGGAACCAGCCTACACGACCCTTTACCTGTCCCTCCCAGAAGCCGCCTTCCCCAACACTCAGCACTGCAAAGGAGATAGGCATTGTTAGGGGCATAAAGAAAGTAGGGATTGTATGAGGGTAGGCCAGCGGTTTTGTCATTTCCCTATAGCCAGTTTGGTGCAAGAGCCTAGCCCAAATCTACACCTAGCAACATCTATCATCCTTAAGTGATCCACAGTCTTTTGGCCTAGATTTCCCTAGAAGATTATGTGCAGAATAACCAACTGAGTTTAATTTGCTGCTATTTTATTTTTTTTAAGCATGGACTGTTTTTGAAGCCTATACTAAAATCTTGCCTTGAGATTTCCCAGAGGTTCCCAGATTCCAGCACTCTTTGTTGAACAACAATTTGACTGTCTGTTGAATCTTACCGTGTTTTCCCAAAAATAAGACCTTGTCTTATATTTTTTTTGAACCCTGAAATAAGTGCTTGGCCTTATTGCCATGCGCTCAAAAGCCCGATTCGGCTTACTATCAGGGGATATCTTATTTTGGGGGAAACGGGGTACTTGCCTGTTGATATAATGATACAGTCCCCCACCATACCTTAGAAAAACAAACTTTTAGTGGGCTAAGGACGCATTAACTCTGTTTGCCAAGGAAAGGAAATGACTGATGAACTCAGCGGGTATGGCTGAGTGGTGGGAAGAGGATAGCATTGTGGCTCTTAAACTGCCACCTGAGCCCCAGCGCATTGTAGCATTGAGTGCTTTAAATGAAATTGGCTTTTTCCTATTTGCTTTTTCAGATACTGTTGACATCATCACTTTTAATTTTGTTCTACAAAATAGCATAGGGGATTTACAATAGTTTGCACTCATGGGAGGGAAGAAGGAGGGAAGGGTTAACTGCAATGGAAGCCTTCTGGTATTAAACTCACTCATATATGGCCACTGCCATAGTTGTGTTGTTCTAAATCCTTGTTTACATTTCCCTCAACTGGAAATAAATCGGACAACAAAAAAAGGAACATCTTATGGTACGAAAGTCCCACCAACCATACCTGTTAAGATTCCTCCTTCTGTATATTAAATTTGCAGGAGGCTTTTGATTTTCTGCATCTGATCACCACTCTATTTTACTGTACATGAAAACCTGAAATCAGGCCTCTTATCTTAGGATGTGTAGTATCCCGCTGCTCCAGTAATTTCATAGATTATCTGCATAACCATCAATTTAGGGAAGAGCCAAGAGCACCAAATAGCTCTTAGCTAAACAAGAGATCAACTTGGATATTTGTAAAAGCAATCTGGCAGTTTACTAAGCAGAGAGCAGGAAAAAGAAAGGGGCTGAGAAAGATAAATAAATTTGGTTCCTGTAGTAGCCATTCTGGGATTTGACCCTCACTGTTACTATCATGTTAGCGTTTATATCTGAAGAAATGTAATTATTCACAGAAAAAACCTCTTCCATTCCTGATTAAGAGCAGTAGATTTCTGGCTTGTATTTTTTAATTTGAACCTCAGATTTACTGGAACTTACTGCAAGAGCCACAATCTTAAAATGAAAAAAAAAATATTGAGCATAGATATTCAACTGGAACACATATAAAAATGGACCATGGTTTTTCAGGAGGTGGGGAGTAGCACTATGCACGAGAAGTGCAACAAATACTATAAGCAATATACAGGTTTTAAAAAGGAAAGATATAAACTGAAGGGATAACTTGCTTTTCTCTCAGTGCTATATACTTTAGGGGCAGTATTCAAAGAATCAGAACTAGGGTTCATTATGCATTATTTAAGAATATCTTTCATTGAACATCACAGTCTCTGCAAGTGAAAAGCCGCCTTTTAATTTTTACTTCCAACGTTAAAGGATAAAAAGAACCATGAAATTATTTTACCAACCAAAGACTCAAGATTCAATCTCTGCATCACTATCTAAGTGATCAAGATTATGCAAAAACCCTCTGGCCTAAGACTCTAGAGATCTATTTCCAATTAGGTTAGAAAGTTCTGGGTTAAGAGGACAAATAATATGAGTTTGGATAACACAACTTCTCATCTTTCATTAGAATAATGCAGATTATCCTTTTTTTCGATATCAAACACTTCCTCATTTTACAAAATTCTAATCCTGCTACTATTCTCTAGACACAGATACACACAAAAGAAAAGGCCATGAACCACTCACATGTAGCTGACTGATACACACCAAGACATTGTAGACACCAACAAGAAACCATGTACACAAACACAAGCCAAGCCTCACAAATAGCCTGGCTTTTAAGCTAAGCCAAACACAAGGTTCTCAAAGCATGAAGTAGGAGGCAGCCCACCCCCCAATTTAGAGAGGTCTAAAGTCCTTCCTACCCTCAATCCCACCTACATTTATATGCGTGTATATATATCACTCTTTGTTTCCATATTCTGTTAAGGATTAAGTATGGTTTTCCTTACTTGGGTGGGATGAATTGTATGCATGTTTATCAAAAAACATGTGGAGCAACTTCTGTTTTTTAAATGTCCTCACTTTTCTCTCCATTAAGTCTTTACCTGACCTACTTCCCTTGGCAGAACATTTCTAGATGGTGAAAATCAATAAGGCTTGAAGTATTCAAAAGAACTGAAAGGGATGGATTAAAGATTCTTTCCTGCTGCCCTTCTCCGCACTTTAAAGAAAGTGAAGGAGATTTTGAGAGGTCAAGTCAAAGTGTCCTGGACACAGGAATCTTGCCCAGACATCTTCCATCAGGTGATTCTCAAGAATCGGGTCTCCTAATTTTTAAAAAAGGATCTTTCTTGGAGAGGACCAAGTTTCTTACTCCTTCAGTTCAAGGAGGCTCACTACAACAGAGTTTGAGAACCTCTGTGCTAAGCCGAATGATTTCTCCCAAAGAAGCTGAACAATACTGTAGACTCATGAAGAATCCCTGGACAATCCAAGGCTGTGCACAAAGATCAACGTACCCTTGATCTTCTCGCCCTTGCTGATGGAGAGCTCACCCTCACCCTGGGCCTGGTAGGGTTTCACAGCCATGAATGTGCGGCCAGGCACAGCCGAATAAAGTTTCCGCTTCACACCTCGACTACTCAGTGTACTGCTTCCAGCAGATTCTTTCTGGTAGCCACTGGAACTGCCAGGAGACGGAGGGAAAAAGAAGACAAGATAAAAGCAAGTACAATACAATGAATTACTTTGGACTCCTCTTCACTTTTACAGAGAAACTATATTTTTTGGCTTATTTTATTCTTCTTCTAGTAGTTCTATAGGATGTACACTACAAGTTAAATTAAAAAGATGCAATTTTCATCTTTGCCTTAGTTTGAAATTTGTATATTGTGTACCAGAATTGGGATTATAGTCTCTTTCCATGACATCTACTGAGAGGTCAAAAAGGCAATGTGGTAGTTGCAGCAGCACAATGAACCCTTAGTTCTTTGTAGATGATGATGAGGAGGAGGATTATGATGTCCTGCCCCTCAGATGTTTGTGCATTTTTCTCCTGATGAAGAATATCAACAGCAATAATACTTAGCCTTATATACCACCCACAGTGCTTTACACTGCAGTTCATAACGTCAGCATATTTTCCCCGGCAATCTGGGTCCTCATTTTACTGACCTTGGAAGGATGAAAGGCTGAGTCACCCTTGAGCTTCACCAGGATCGAACTCCAGGCAGTGGGCAGAGTTTGCCTGCAATACTGTATTCTAATCACTGCATCACCAGGGTGAGTTCTGCCACCTAGGTTCCTTTAAACATTTATTTATTTATTTATTATTAGTCGCATTTCTATGCCGCCCAACTCCCTAGGGACTCTATTTTGCTGCACTACAACTCCCAGTAGACTTAGTCAATTTAGGCAGTGGTGAAAGATGTTAGAAATATAGTTCAGCAACATCTGGTGAGCTACATACAGGTAGTCCTTCACTGTTATGTAGCCTGGAATTTCTTTCTTTTTTGTAAATTTTTTTATTTTATTTAAAAAAAATTAAATATAAAACTCCAAAAGATTAAAAAAACGAACAAATTACAAAGCAAGCAAGATATTAAAATGCAAGAAAAGAAAAAGAAAATGCAAGAAATAAACTAACTAAACTATACGCATATTATCCCCTCAGTTGAATACTGATTGATACATTATTGCAATATTAATTTCCATTCTTTACAAAACAGGCCACAAAAATTTTTAAACTACTAAATCTATTTGCAAATTATTAACCTATCATCCATATACTATATTAATAACAAAACATTTAATAGGAAAAACAATAATGATAAAAAAGACATAGTTAAAAGTTTCAAAATCCTCTATTAACAAACTATTGTTGTAATCAGCTCGTGAGAAATTTTCCATAGCACCTTATCATCTCAGAAGTTAATATTAATTCATTCAGAAGTTAATATTAATTCAAATATCCATGTTTGTTTTTTAATTCTATCTCTCATCAGTTGTTGTCTAATTAAATATAATAAGTTCAATCTTCAAAATTGGTCTCCCTTCCCAATAAAATCCAGATAAAATGTGTTCCTAATTATGTGTGATAAATCCATTCCCCAAACTCCTTCGATCCTCCTCCATTATTAATATTACTGTGGAAGTTTTAATTGTTGATGTATGATTTTAAATCCCCAGGTACTCTTGGCAAAGGCAACTGAAATAGCCAAATAAATAAATAACAAATATAAATACGTTTTAGCTCAAGATGCTCTCTCTGTTAAGAATTCAGAATCTTGGCTCCATGATAATTCTTTCATTTTTCTCATGCAACACAACCTCTGAGAATAGTAATTTTTTTTACATCACAACTTTTCCAAAACAACAAAGTTTTTTGATCACAGTTCATCTTAGAGAATCTTTAGATTCTGATATTTGTGGACCTAACTTTCTTCATACCAAGTCTTTAAGTCATGTGCTGGGTCACCATTCTAAAAACTAGATGGAAAAAACCTAAAAAAAGTAGTTGGACTCAGAACTAAAAATAATTCTAATTTCATTTCATTTAAATTCAATTAAGCAACTTTAAATTGAACATACAGGTTCCCTTTTAGTTAATAATTTTTTCTATTTGCCACATCAGAATTAACAATTTATGCCTCTTAGGGAGCATTTTGGTATTAGAACCCAGTTCCCTTCCCCCCCAAAAAGCACCCTAAGAGCTTGTATTACCATTGGGGAAAGGCTTCAGGAAAAAGATCAGGCTTTCCTTAACAAAATAAGCAGGAAGAAATGCAACAGCTTAACACATTTTGAAGTAAATAATACATGAACTTTGGGCAAGCAAATATTTTACAGAAAGAGAATATATATATATATATATTGTATTTTGTTTTGTTTTAGATTTTTTTGGGGGGTGGGAGTGTTGTGCTTTTGAAGCAGTGAAGTTCCAGGAAGTTAGGCTAGAATTGGGCTTTCTTTTTATTGTTTGGGTCCCTCATTTAGCACAATAGGTATTGGAAGCTTATCATTGGTATTTGAGAGTAGGGGCAAAGAGGGGAAAACCAGTCCATTCTAAATTTGAACATAACTAGTATGCTTTTTGAGGATTTTTTTGGGCGGGAGGGGGGTGCAGCAAAAGATGAGGCTGAGAAACAATGGCTTATGCTCCATAGATTTCCTACCCCTAATGGCTCTCTCTTATATACATGCACCACTTAAGTTCATAAGCCCATGGTGAATGGGTGACCTAATATTTAATCCTTCCCTTCTTCTACCAAACCATCAGATCACATCTATTTATCCAGTTCTGAAGCATCCAATATGGACCTCCAGTCTTACCTGGGTCGACCACGCTGTTTTTTGGCCTCATCTGTGTGGCGTCCGCGTGATGGCGAGCGACTGCGAGCACCACGGGGGCTGCTGGAGCTGCGCAATGTTCCTGTGGTGATCTTCTGGCCCTGGACTGCTACTGTGGCAGGTGGGATAGATGGCTGGGCATAAAGCATCCAGTCTGGAAGGTTCATGCTGGTATCGCTGTTGGCTCGCAGCAAAGTATGTGGCACTGTAAGGTTCTGAGGGCCATCCCGGCGCCGGCTGGCATATTGGGGAGTCTCCTGGAAAGGGACTAAAAAGAACGGTAGTAAAACGTTAGTAAAAAGCTAAAAAACAAAAACAGGGAGAGCTGATGCTGGAGAATGATGATGCTGTGCTTTAAAATATGCAGAAAATCCTCCTTTGAATCTGAGGAGCCAAAGCAGGGGCTTGAAAGGATTTCTGTTTCCATAGCTCAGGCTAAACTGTCTTCCCTGACCCTTGCCTACCTGCTGATGAAGATATATGATACCCATTTGTTCAATTTGAATCCTTAGATCCTTCTGGTTCTTGGCTTTGCTGAGAGAAGAGAGAACAGGGCAGTAGAGAAAAGTGCACGGTGGTTAGAACGCAGTACTGCAGGCTACTTCTTCTGACTGCCATCTGCCTGCAATTTGGCAGTTCAAGTCTCACCAGACTCAAGGTTAACTCAGCCTTCCATCCTTCCGAGGTGGGTAAAATGAGGATCCAGATTGTTGGGAGCAATATGCTGACTCTGTAAACCACTTAGAGAGGGCTGTAAAGCACTATGAAGAGGTATATAAGTCTAAGTTCTATTGCTATTATGAGCGTAGTTCCTGATTTACAAATAAGAAAGTCTTGAAAGTGGGGAACTTAAGGAATGTGAAAGGAGGACAACCTAATAGGAAGGAGGCTGAGCAAGTCTTTGCCAAAATGTCCTTTGCAGACTCCCTTTTTCCTTAGCAGGTCCCTACTATAATTTGCTTGCAATGTTATAGCTATGAGTGGTGTATTGGCTGCATAGTGTTGCCAGTTGCAGGCGGACACAAGGCTGGTTATATTCCAGCAGGAGGAGTTGACTGGAGGTTATGGATCTGGTAGATGGCATGTAGATCTGAACAGGGTGCAGAATTCTCTTAAAGGGGCTCAAAGCAGAGAAATATTAATGCTAATTGACTCTGATGTTGCATGTTGACAGTTCGGGTCGCCAGGGTGCTGAACTTTGGTTCTACAAGAAGCTAGGGAAAAAAATCTGGAAGACACTTTGGTGAGGGCAAGGTAATTATTTGCTTGAGGAAAAAATGTCAGGAACAACAGGGCAGCAACTAGGAAGAAAGCTTTGCACTGAAACAATGCACCTTCTGAAATGAAAAGCAGACGCTCTGTCGCAGAGTCCAAAACATGTCAAATTCCTGTCAGCAAGAAGAGCTAAGTCACATACTAAAACCCCAGCAATGCAAAACCTCAATAATAAGTGAAATTCCTAGCTGCAGCCATCACATTTCTTATTATTCTCGTCTCCCTAGAGATAAGGCAGCAAAAGAAAGGAATGGTACAATCCATATTCTATTGTACTCATAAGGGCTTTTTAATTGTGTTTATTTATTGTGTTTATATGATTTCTAGCCTAATTTACTAACAAAAATAATCCAAACATTGCCATATGAATTTAGAATGAGACAATAATTTTTATAGGGAAAAAAAGCAAAAAGCAAGGTAAACATCACTGGTACAAAAATGCTTTATGCTACATTTAAACTGTTTCAGTTCCCAGGGTGATTTTTCCCATATCTCTCCACAAAGAACTTGGAAATTATTAGTTTTGTCTAAGTTCTGAAATGTTTGCTAGTAATCCTTAGCTTATCTGGAGAACTACATGTTCAGGGTTTTTATTTGTATATAAGTTTGGAGATGTGGCGGATCAAGAACTGTGATATGTACAAAAGCAGGTAATCCTTGTTTAGCAACTACAATTGGAACCAGCAACTCAGTTGTTAAGCAAAGCAGTCACTAAGTGAAATCACAATTGCATTTACGATCTCACTACAACTTTCATAGACAGAATGTGAGGATTGTCTGTAAAATTACTTTTTCATCACCTTCATAAGTTGCTAAATAAGTCACTAAACAAGACTAGCTGTACTTTTGTAGAGCATTCACATCAATCTCCTTTCCTCAAATCAAACTTACCTACATCTGAATCTCGATGGCTTTTGATCAGCTCCCCCAACTCAAAATTTCCTGCAATGACTGCAACCTAAGATAGAAAGAAAATGTATCCATGTAAACATAATCTTTCTTGCTCTACCTCTTTTTATATATATTGTTAATGTGGAACTTGAAGTGCCAAGATGACTACCAATCCCCCTCCCAAAACAGTAGAATTTTAAAACCCCTGAAATCTTGTTAGATTTCAATATTCTTGCCCAGGTATGAAAAGTGGCCTGAAAATGCTGCTGTCTTATCTCTACATACAGATAGTCCTTGATTTGTTAACCACAATTGGGACCAGAATGTGTTTGTAAAGTCACATGACCATATTGCTTAGAGACAGCAATCCCAGCATTCCCTGTTGCTGTCATTAAGCAAATTCCATTGCCCATTAGACAAGGACCCACCCCAATCTAAGCCATTCTGGGCTTGTTTCCCGAGATTTGGTAAGATAAGGGACTGCCTCCAACTCCCCCCATCTTCCTATCTTCCCCTCATCTCTGCTCTTTTGGCCACCCTGCACTCTACCTTGGGGCTTCTTGGTGTGTTGTGACTCTAGGATTACAAGAAACCTGAGCATAATGCAAAGCCACATCCGCCTCTGGAAGCCTCAGCCACCCAAGCAGTGAGATGCAAAGCCACCGTGCCCTGAGAAGCTCCAACAGCCCTGTACAAATCCGCAGTAGCCTGGGAAGCTCCAACAGCAGCGGTCTGGGAAGCTAGCAGCATGGCGCAAAACCAAAGCAGCCCAGAAAGCTCCAGCAATGTGGTGCAAAGCCATAGCTATGCCAGGAAGACCCAGCCAACCCAGCCCAGAGACCCTTGTTGCTCTGCATTTTGAGATGCCAGCTAACCTTTTCTGTCTTCTTATTCCCACTGTAGATGAGGTGTGGAAAAGGTTTTGACTCTACACCTGAGGTTTTGACTCTACATCTGACAGCTACTGGCCACATGTGGCCATGTTTTCCAGGTCTCACAAGGAAACTACTGTACCTGATCTTGGTGAGAAAGCCTCATGTAACCAGCAGCTGCCTTGTGAAGGGTCAGGCTGGGCATGCTTGGTCAGCAGTGGGAGCAAGAAGATGGCGAATGTCAGCTAGGGCAGCAGGGTTTCTAGAGTGCAGGGAGCCCAAGTGGCATAGATGGGGGAGAGATAAGTGGATAGGGGGAACTGAAGCACCACTGTGATCATAAGTGTGAGCAGACTATCAAGCATCTGAATTTTGATCACGTGACTTGGGGGGGGTTGCTACAACAGCTGCAACTTCAGGGACCAGTCGTAAGCCCCTTTGTTCAGTGCTGCAGTAACTTTGAATGGTTGCTGAAGGAATGTAACTCAAGGACTACCTGTATGAGAAATAGGCACTGAGAAATCCCTAAGAAACTGGGTATTTCTCAAGAGTGATCTTTAATTCAAGCTGGGGAAGATGACCATTCTGCTTCAACACATCTGACTAATACCAGATTGGCAAAGGCTGGCAAAAGCAACATCCATGCTTACAAGGAAAGACTATATGCAGAATCTACCTTCTGATGTCTTCAATACCTTATTTTATTCCAATATCATCTGAGTCCGATGTTGAGCCAATGCTAGGGGGACATGAGTCGTTCTCAGTTTTGGAGATTTGAGACAAGGAGAGGATAGGGCTCTACTCCCTCCTCCCAATTATCTCCTAGGTCATACAGGTGATGATACCCTGGGACTGCAGTACTAGTGACAACTTGGGGACCTTAGTGCCAAAATCAAGAATTTATAGAAACTGGCAAGATATATGTTACAAATGTACCAATTTCCTTGAGAAAAAATATGAACAAAAAATGGTACTGTGATGTCTGCAAATTGAGACATAGGAGTCATGACACAATTACTCCTTCTCCTAAAATATCAAATTAAATCTACAAACACCCACATTTAGAGGCTCTAATGCAGAAGCACTAGAAAAGAGGGAAGGTCAGGGGCTCTGCCCTACGATGCCTGGGATCAAACTGCCAACATGCTCTGCTCTTAATTCTCTCTTGGAGTCAGCTCACTGCACACCTGGAAGGCAGTTTGACCATGGTTGTTCTTGATCTCTTTGTTAGCTCCTCGGTATAACAGGATTCGGGCACAGCTTTCCTGGGAAACAGAGAGGGGAGAAGAGAGAGGAAGAGAGCCCAAGGAGAAATACATAAGAGACAGCTTCCATGTTTAGCAATTTCAATGGACAGAGGGGAGAGTATTAGGAATAGACTTTTTAGAGATGGAGCTGATTTTGGTTCTTTTTACATTTCAGTGCAGATTAAGTCTGTACTTCTTAAATGTATATTATATGTATATTATGTTTCATTATATGTATATTACATTCTATATTATAATATATTATTATACTATACTATACTATACTATACTATACTATACTATACTATACTATACTATACTATACTAATTTTTCTCAGAATAAATTTTGAAGTTTGAACTTTTTGGGCCACATTTGGTATTTCTGAGAAAAATAAATGGCTGCCATGAGGAGGAATCACCCATCACAAAATGGTTGCCATGGGGAGTGGTGCATAGTCCATCACAATAGATTTATTTCACAGAAAAGAACATTTAGGAAGCTGAAGACAATGGAAGGCACTGATTTCTGGTCAGACCCTATATTTTACTTCCTAAAAATTTATCTTAGTCTATGTGGGTCCAAAGACAATCAGGAAATAAACTCAGCAGGGAGGTGCATTCCAATGTTTCACGATGAATTAGTCCCCATTAACGGAAATTAAAACTTAAAGTGAGGCTGGCAAAATGAGAAGCTGGTAAATCCAAACAGATCAAATTATTCTTTCCTCTCCCTCTTCACTATATAGATAGGGCACAGTTTGTCTTGAGCATTTGGCAGAAGATGATCTTTGATCAAGATGTGCAAGATTTTGAAAGACACTGGAAATCACTATGTGTAAGCTGGGAAACTATAAATTTATTTATTAAATAAATAAACAAACACAATTTAAACAAGCAAAATGGTGGCTGTGCACATACAAAATAGGCATGGTTTTCATCTTATAGTTGTGGCTTCTATGTTAACTTATTTGACCATCCTTGTGAACAGCTCTTCCTCGGATTACAATTCTGGGCAGATCAGTATTTTTCAAAGCTGAAATCTGGAAAAAAAAGCTGCTTTTGGGTGGAATGCAGTACTAATATTAATATTACTGGAATCCTTCTAAATTGGCCAGGTTGCCTTCAAGTTGCTTTCAATATCCTCACAAATTGTAATGGAATATGGGAAGTGGAGGATGGAGGAGGGCAGAATCCTCTTTTTTATGTTCCTCTAAACCAGGCGTATTAAATTCAATCGTGTCACAGGCCAGATCATGACGTATCTCAATATTTTTTGCATTTGCGGAACCAAGGTGGGCGTGGCCTGTGTATGATGTATCCAGCCTGCCAGTTTGAGAGGCCTGCTCTAAACAGTGCTTCTCAACTTGGCAGCTTTAACATTAGTGGACTTCAACTCCCAGCATCCCCCAGCAAGCATGCTGGCTAAGGGATTCTGGAAGTTGGAAGTCCATACATCTTAAAGTTGCCAAATTGAGAAACACTGCCCTAAAACATAATTGTAAATGGCTGTTTCCTGTTTAGTTAAAGGAAATTTCTCATGTTATCAAATTCCAGAGTAAATCATCAATTCTACAGGAATAGATTCTTGGCTTTACTGGCATGACTTTTTAATATTTTTTAAATATTTTAATATTACTGGCATGTTAATATATATTAACTTTACTGGCATGACTTTTTAATATTTTTTTTAATATTCAGAGATGTTTTGCAATTTGGAGGTGTACACATTTAAAATGAGAGCCATTCAGTGTAGTTGTTAAGGCACCGGACTAGAAAGCACAAGACCATGAGTTCTATCCTGCTTTAGGCACAAAGCCAACTTAGATCAGAGAGTTCCACTCAGCCTACGAAAGAGGCAATGGCCATTTCCTTGCCAAGAAAACTACAGGGACTTGTCCAAACAATATCTGAGAAATGGACACAACTAAATGGAAGAAAAAAATTAAAATAAATAAATGAATCTTCCTTTTCCGTCTAACGGCAGAAAATCCCAAAGAAAGCAAATTTAGATTTTGAACCTAGACCCAGATAAATCCTCTCCTTTAGATGATGAATAAAAAATGATGGAGGTTAGAAAAGGAATTCACAAGGTTTCTGCCATCTGTCTGATAAACTAATTAATTAAAAATATTGCTAAAACTTTGGAATAAAGAAGCTGGTATGCCATGCACTGCACTGCACTGCTAATGGCATCAACAACTATCAGGAAAGTTACTATATTGTTATTTTTATAACTAGGTGCTATGTGAAATGCTGCCATGATACAAATGAGAATACTTATCTATAAGAGGACATATATTATTACCACTGTTTATAGATTATGCCTAGAATGAAAGGGAGGCTTAATTCCATACTTTCTGACATATATAGGAAGACTGAGTGAAAAACCTCCAGATAAGCAGATTTATTTGGAGAAAAAAGGAAGCAAATGAGAGAAGGGAGGAGAGGAGGAGGAGCAGGAGATGCAGATGTTCAAATAACAGTAATAAAGTAAATCTAATTCAGTTGGTTTCATTTTATCTACTTGAATAGATTGATGCACTTCACAATATATGAAGAGTTATTTGCAGGAAATGTTTCTTGCAAAGTAGTTCTGGTCAATTGATTGTATAATTCTGAAGACAATAAACTAAGGGAACCCACAAATTTATGGGGGTTTGAGGACAATGATAGCTAGCCTTCCTGAGATAGAGTGTAGGCTGGATCTATAGTAAAATAAGCTACCTATCGGATGCAGGTGATCAAGATAGCCTTTCAAATTTTACACAGAAAAATGATTTCAACTTCACAATACTTTTCGTCTTCCATGAGACAAAATTGTCTCAGGCATTTGGACAACCGTTTGTCTGAAATGATTTACCTGCTTAAGCTTAAGCAGGGGATTGAACTAGAAGACCTCCAATGTCCTTCCAACTCTGGTATTCTGTTTATTTGGGACGGGATGTAGGAAATTGTCCTAGTACATTTTTGTAATTTGGTGACAAAGCATATACATATTTAAACCAATCAAAATATTAAACCCATTAGTTAGTTTAGATATAAGGGGAATTAAATTGGCAAAGTGAAGTGCAAATATACACCAAGAATAATGAACAATGCGGGTATCAGCCCCATTAGAAAGACTGGGAAATCAATTCTATGTGAAGGCTAAAAGTATTTGTACTGAGAATAGCTACAATACAGAATCTTGCAAGTTTACTTCTATTTTTCCTTCCCTATTTCTTATACCCACTGAATTAGGGAGACATTGACATTGGAGACACTGACATTAGGGAGATCTGCTTGTCAATATTATCTCCAAAACACTGCTTCAACCCCTTTTGCCTAGATAATGGTTCCAGCATATCACTGTCAAGATCATCATCCTTACTCTCTACAACAGGAGTCCTCAGCAGGAGTCCAGACTTCCAGATGCTTTAATTCACTTTATTGATTAATGTTAGAGTATAAAAATTAATCATTCTTACCTTGTTGTAGAGTGCACAGATGTGCAATGCTGTATTCCCGGATGCGTTCTGTGCACCTGGCTCAGCACCGTAAAAGAGCAGGTGTTCCAAATGCTGGGAATTTCCATGTTGGCAGGCCTGGTACGTGGAGAAGCAGAGGTCAGGAATGGAAGGTAGGGCTAGATGGTCAGATGGACAGGTGCAAGTCACAGCCACCCCCCTCAATCTTTAGACTTCAAGCCAGCCCTAGCAGGAAACACATACAGGGCATAAGATGGGTTGCTAGCTCCCTTGCCCACACAATTGAGTCACCACGCATGGAAATTTGGGATGGCTGGATTTTGACTGGTATGCAGGACCTTACCTGGTGTATTTCTTGCCAGCCATTCTCATCAGTGGTGCCAATATAGGCTCGATTGTACAGCAGAAGTTCACAGCAGTGTGGGTCACCTCCAACCATAGCTGTATGGTAGAGTGGGGTCAGCCCACGGCGGTCCTTGTAATTGGGGGAGCCACCCAGGTCCAAGAGAGCCTATGTAAGCCAGAAAGAAAAATATAGCTGAGCCATGGCAGCATCAGTCCAACATTACTTCCTATCCTGAGTGAAGTCAAACTTGATCTACGGCAATTTTGTGGGCATCAAGCAGCATTAGTGGTAACACATAGACCTGACCATGTTTTTCTTACTTTTATTTTTAAAATCCATTATTTCAACTCACAATGCCTCCAGAAATTGTGGGTGCTTCAACATTAAGAAAAGATTGGATAACAGTTTGTCTGAAATGGTATAAGATTTCCTGTTTGAGCGGGTGTATGTGTGAACTTGAAGACCTCCAACGTCCCTTCCAACTCTGTTATTCTATTAACTCTTTCTCTTTTGTGAAAGGATACCTAGATGAAATCAAATCTTTTAAAAAATGAGTTATTATCTTAGCCATAGGCTTCTCTGTCATTTCTCCAAAACTGCAATAAATAGCTTCCTCTTCCCCGAGTATATTAAACCCAGGACTTCTTGAATATTATCTCAGGCATTCTGAAAGTATATTCTATGAATTACTGATGAAAAAATTACACATCCCTTCTCTGTATTAGAAGAGCCCATTACCTGGATTATTATAATTGTTTTTTTATCTTAATTTTGGGTGCTATCAGAGAGAGAGAGAGAGAGAGAGAGAGAGACAGAGACAGAGACAGAGAGGGAGAGATGGACGGATGGACGGACAAACAGACAGACAGATATAAAATGCCAATAGGCAGAAAAAGGCTGGTTTAGATCTTTATGTGCTCCTTTCACTCTTGCCATATATGTATAGATATATAGGGTATCTATATCTATATCTATTTGTTTTCTCAGGTTTTCGCGGGTGTTTGTATGTAGGTCTTTGGTTATTCGGGTCTTCTCCCACGTAAAATTGGAAGTGTCTTGGCGACGTTTCGACGAAGTCTCATTCGTCATCTTCAGGCTGGTGTTCTCGGCTTCGTGCTTCCAGGAGCAATGTGAGATCGCAGCTGTCTACAGCTGCGATCTCACATTGCTCCTGGAAGCACGAAGCCGAGAACACCAGCCTGAAGATGACGAATGAGACTTCGTCGAAACGTCGCCAAGACACTTCCAATTTTACGTGGGAGAAGACCCGAATAACCAAAGACCTACATCTATATCTATATCTATATCTATATCTATATCTATATCTATATCTATATCTATATCTATATCTGTATATATCTCTCTCTCTATCCTATAAAATGTACATTATTAGTTGACTGTGCAAATAGGCAGAAAATTAAAAGGGCTGGTTTGGATCTCTGTGTGCTTCTTTCACCCTTGCCATAATCTCCAAGTACAAATTATTATTTGACTTTACCATGAGGGCCGAATAGTGATGAGAACAGACAGCTCTGTGAAGTGCTGTGGCTCCATCTCTTGCCCGGAAATCTATGTGGGCACCGCCAAGGCACAGTAGCCGGATCACATCAATGGTCCCATCTAATTGGGCAGCCAAAGTCAAAGGTGTTTCTGCAGAGAAAACCTTGCATTATTACTATGGAGAGGGATGTTGTGTAGCTGGCATCCAAGTCATTCTTCCCTCCCTCTTTGTGTTTCCCAGATGGCACTTACCACCGGTGTCAGAATCATGATAGTTTGGATCGAGCCCTTTATCCAAGAGCCGGGCCACTTTTTCAGCTGCTCCATGTTGCACATATTCCAGGAACTTCTTCAAACCCGTCTGGGGAATGATTTGTCAGGGATAACCAATGAGGATTGGGAGAGAGATGGGAAGGAAAAAGTACAATGTAGGTTTAAAAGAGGAATAAAGCTGAGCTCAACCAAAAACTCAAGCCATTCATAACTTCTTGAGGCTGTATGAATTTTAGTTTAAACAAAGAACAACTGTCCTCAACAATCCTCTCATCCACCCATGTTAGAGCAAACAACTGTCGTCAACTACAAGCTTCATTTTACTTTTTACACTAATTGTGTGTTTATTTGTTTGCCTCCAATATTTACTAAAAAGCTTACTAAAACTTGCCTTAAAATTACTAAAGGTTGAGGGGTCCTTGGTGTCCTCTGAGCTTGCTTGTTTTCTTGCAGACATTTTATTAACCTAACTAGGTAACATCATCAGTGCTGTTTGCTGTCAGTTTACATTCTGGTGTCTTGCCTGTTTGTGTGGGTGGGGGTGGTTTTAGAGGTTCTTTGGTTGGGCTGTTTACTGATGGCTCTTTTGCAGTTTTTTGATTGGGCTATTGCTTACTTGATTGTTGGTCTGAAGTTAACCTTAGAGTTAATCTATGTTGATCTAGGTGCTGATTACTGGTGGAAAGGTGCTGGAGTCTTTTTGTTCTCTTTTGGGCTCGCTGATTGTCTCTTTCACATTGTCTATAGATGTTGTTAATGTCTATAGGTCTATTGATTCCCTGGCATTTTTGGACTTGGCCTGATCTAGGATTGTCACATTTTCTCAATTGAAACTATGGTTAAATCTAAAAGTTTAACTCCTTTATTTTGGAATTTGTTAAAAAAGGGAACATTTCAGAGCCAAAAACAGGCAATCTGCTGCAAAATTCTGACAATATTTTAGGAATGTTTGAAGATAGTGCAGAGAGCTATAGGTTGTCTGCCCCTTACTAAACAGAAACATCTGCTAGCCCATACTCTTCTTTGTAATATGTCTTATTAATGCTGGCATGTCAATAAGGTGACCAAACAACCAGCCTGATCTTTTATTCTTATTAATTTGCTAGGAGGCTAGTACCTCTTAGAAGGAGTAGGGAAGAATAAATAGAAAGTAAGTTCTTATACTTTGTCTTATTTGCATAATAGACGCCTAAAAGGACAGGCCAACTTTGCATATTGGACGATAATTCAAAATGTTAAGATTTTTACAGCCAATTTAGATACTCTCCAGAGACTGAATGTTTTACTTTTTCCATAGAACTTTAGAAAACTCTTCTTTTCTCACCTTTGTGTGGAGTTTTGCTAGCTGCTTCTCATCAAGGTTGGTTTGCTTGTATACTCGTGTCTTGTAGCGGAACTGCAAGGAAGATGACAATAAGAGGATCAGAGAGAATGGGAAGGTGGGTCATTGACTGCAGCTGTACACAGAATGGATACATTTGCAGCCTCAGGTAAAACATGAATGAACGTAAATATGTAAATAAACGTAAATAAAGTGATGGTTTCTTTCTCCCACACAGATGCTACCCATTCATGGCTTATTTGAAAGCTATGCTGAATGGCACAATTCTGCAAATTTAAAACAAATAATGGATTCCTTCTCTGGCACCTTCTGGCATCACTTTTTCACAAGACACCAGATGCAAAAACCTTGATGGATTGCTTACAGGTGTGTAATCACAGTTGTTGCCTAAACATTTCCAGAATCCTCGTAAGCATCTGTTTGACTTGGGCAGTTGCCATTCTTCTTCCCTGGCCTGACGCCCTCCCTCCATACATTAATTTTCTTGGAGTGACACTCTTAATTGGCATCAAATGATCAGGTCCAATTTTTAATTTCCAATGATGCCAAATAATTAGTACTGCCCTGAGGCAGAAAATCAAAAGCACAGTTGGGTCCAGCAGGTTTGGGCTATTGGCTATAGATCCCTCCAGTATTTCTTGACAATATGGTGAAATGGTGCAGAGGCAGTGGTGAAATCCAAATTTTTTTACTACTGGTTCTGGGGGCATGGCTTAGTGGGTATGGTATGGCTTGGTGGGCGTGGCTGGGGAAGGATACTGCAAAATCTCCATTTCTACCCCACTCCAGGGGAAGGATACTGCAAAATCCCCATTCCCACCCCACTCTGGGGCCAGCCAGAGGTGGTATTTCCCGGTTCTCTGAACTACTCAAAATTTCCGCTACCAGTTCTCCAGAACCTGTCAGAATCTGCTGGATTTCACCCCTAGGCAGAGGACACTTCATTCATAGCTTCACCTAAATCTAAAGCCATTCCTGGTTCTTTTATTCAGAGCTGTACAATTTGTAGGCTGCATATGACGTCTGGTACATGTTTTGCAGCCTCCTAAGGCCCAACACATCAATCCCAGAACAAGCCTGCTTTTGGGAATGGTGGGGGGAAGAAATTGAATATTTTTTTTTATTGGTGCCTTAAGATTTTTCAATCCATTCCATCCCTTTAACCTTAGTAATCAGTGATCAGTAATCATACTGATACTCTCCCATCCAATAAAATTATTTTTTCGGATATGGGGTTTACCCACCAGAAAGAGGCATCTGCAGGGAAGGTCAAGAGTGGGCAAATGACAAAAGGAACATCGTACTAATCTGATGCAAATTGCACTGCACATTGCACACCTGTTATTTAGTTAAAATTTAGACAAAATTAATGATTGCATGCTGCTGAATGCTGCAGGATGAAATGTGTGAGAAATACTGAATTCAGAATACTCTATGGGCTTGTAGCATTTATGTACATATTTCTGTGAGTGCCTATGGATAGAAAAAAGAATGTCCAGTTCTACCTCCTTTGAGCATAGATCTGAAAGAAATGCATCATCTTTGAATATTCATATGATTCAGTACCTCCCACTCATCAAGAAATGACTCAAGACAAATCTATATTTCCAGACCTTAGCTGATTTATCATTTTTCCTGTTGTCTTACCTTGTCCTTCCCACTCTCCTGCATGTCATGCATCTGATTAATCATATTGCAAGTTTACGGGCAAGGCTTCCTTACTGTTAATCTGATTATTACCAGTCCTTCAACCTCATTGAAGGTTTTAACAGGACTTAAGCATGACTAACTTCCAGATCCAAACTGTTATAGGCTGTATTTGACTGTAGCTTAATAAAAGGCAGTTACAGTTCTGGAAAGAAAGACATCCAACTTTCATCATTCCCCTATATTCCATAATTTTTCAAAACTCTTCCACATTGTAGGATCAGTGTCTTTGTGTACCCAAGGATTGTTAGGAAGATGGATACATAATCTTGGATGTCCAATAAAAGTTAGATATATTTGATGCATTCTTCTTTAATCTTGAGAAAACTCTATTCCTATTATGAATGTAAAGGAAATAGATAAATGCTTAACAACATTGTGTTTTAGTTACTGTAATTTATAAAAAACAAGTGGCTGACATTTTACTTGTGAAGCAACTGGCAAGCAAGAGAAAATTTGCACATACAGGTAGTCCTCAACTTACAGCAGTTCATTTTGTGACCATTTGAAGTTACAACACTGGAAAAAAATGACTTGTTAGTTTTTCACACATATGACTTTTGCAGCATTCCCACAGTCATGTGATCAAAATTTAGACGTTTGGCAGTTGACTCGTATTTATTATGGTTGCAGTGTCCCAGGGCCATGTGATTCCCTTTTGCTACCCTCTGCCAAGCAAAGTCAATGGGGAAGCCAGATTCACCTAACAACCATGTTACTAACTTAACAACTGCAGTGATTCACTTAACAATTGTATCAAGAAAGGTCACAAAATGGGCCAAAGCTCACTTAACTCAGTGGTGAAATGCTACCAGTTCGCACTGGTTCAGGTGAACCGGTAGTGATAAAAACTACCGGTTCGCGTGAACTGGTAGCAAAAAAAAAGCTACCGGTTCATCTGAACCGGTATTTCCGACGATCAGCTGTGCCGCGCGATTTAAAATCTAAATCACGCAGCAATCGCAGTCGCGTAGTGAATCTAAATCATGTGGCAAATCCCCCCCTTGCTGCTCTACTTACCTTCCCAAACCTCCTTTTGGTGTGCACTGTGCAATGCGCTTGGTGCGCAGCGCAGATGTGCGGCTAGCGAACCGGTGGCAATCTGGTTCAGATTTCACCAATTTAACTGTCTCGTTTAACAACAAAATATTTGGCCTCAATTGTGGTCATAAATCAAGGATTACCTATATAATGGAATATTTTTTTAAAACTGCAGAGCCTCATGAAGGCTTAGCATATTAATATAAATATAAATATAAAATCCAGTGTGAAGCCTTTCCTTTCCTGAATGCTACTTAGTGATTACCATGGAAGAATGAGAAGGAAATCAGCCTTGTCCTGAGAATCCATGCATCAGTAAGTCAAGCCAGATGGTTATAGATATAAATAGTCCTTGTTTAATAACCACAGTTGGGACTGGAAACTCGGTCATTAAGTGAAGTGATCCCTAAATGAAACATCACTCTTTTACAATTTTGCTTCAGCTTTCCTTTGCAACAGACTTGTGAAGGTTGTAAATGTGAGGACATTTTTCATCACCATCGTAACTAGAAATGGTTGCTAAACAAGGCATTTCTTAAAGAAAGTCTCCCTGTATTTACATCTATAGGGAAAGAGTGGTTAACCTATAGCCAAAATGCAAATTTGTGGCTTCTGCAAGTCTTACCAAATTTCAGTAATGATTTTCTCATCAATTTTCAGTAAAAATGGAAAAAGTGGAGTATAGTCCTTTATTTAGATTTTATAGAGCAATTCTTCCCAAATATCCCTTTCCTCCCAAACACACACACACACACACACACACACACACACACACACACACGTTCCAGGAAATACAAGTCCTGCCCATTTTGATGATAATAATATATTGTTGCCCCAACTATTAACCACCATTTATTTTATTGACATGATGGCCATGGCTACTAAAAATTTTTCCCCAGGCTCGAAAGTTCTCAGTCTGCGGTTCTGGCCAGTTTATCACTCTCCTCAAGACTTGAAAGCATTAGTGAGTAAAGAAACCTCTGATGAAGAGCAAGAAATGAGTATGATGATAGGCCCTTCATAAAAGAAAAATATGAGTTAGGTGGCTGGAAGCGGTTGCCTCTATGCTCCATTTAAAAGCATAATACATTAATTCCCTTACATAAAAGCAAGCTGAACCAACTACCCATTATCTTGGAGATGCATAGACAACAGGAGCAGTGGAACACAGAGACTTGTCCCGCATTGAGTTCACAGCCACATTGGTTCAGTTCGCTACAAAGGTAGGCAAGGAAATATCTGGTACTTTAAAATAAAACTTGGCTGGGCAGCACGGTACTTTTATTTTATGTACAATTATTGACTAGCCGTTAGCAACCAGCAAGGTGAAGAAGATGAAATGGTAGCTTTGCTCTTAGTAGTAGTAGGAATAATAGGAAACAAAGGTGAGTCAAGTGATAGAAGCCTTGAGAAGAAGGAAACCAGAACCAAAAATATCATCTTGCCTAGGAACCATTTAGATGAGAAATGCTTCTCAAGTTACTGATGACGTAAGCAGCCTTTCCTAGTCTTTGGTTTTGCAAATAGTGGACTACTGTATGCACAAACTGCTATTTGTTTTTTTTTAAATAAACTACCAGTGTTCTCTCATAATGCTCATCCCTCTCTGACCCAAGAGTGCTGTCAGATAAGCAGCAACCTTACCTCAAGATAGGGTACCCCCTTTTCAAAACTCTGTGGGTACTCGCGCAAGAGTCGCTCTTCATCTAGGAATTTCGCATCCCGGCCATTGGTGGCTGGCTGGAAGAGTCCATAATTTAGAACATCCTTGAGGCTTTCGTTGAGGGTGCAGAGAATTTGTTGTTTTGCCACCCAAATGGCTGCATCAGGGTTGAAACGTAGGCATTTCTAATGCAGAAACAGGCCATGCAAGAAAAGGGTGTAGATAGAAAGCAAAACAATTCCATCAAATTGGCCCCAAATAATAGCATGATTCTGCCCCAAGGGAGCACTGTGTGTTCTATAATAATGCTTTTTAGCTTTGCATATAAGTCTCTTTTTTTTTTCCTTCTGTGATAGCAAACCTTGGTTAATCTGAAATAGCTAAAATGGGTCAGTCTAGTTAGTAAGGTGATGGAGAGCTTTGGGTATGGTTTCAAAAAGGCATTTTGGAGCATGCAGGAGCATAAATATAGAACCCATCTGCTGCACAAAATCCAGGGAAAAGGCCCAGCTGCTTAAAACAGCTTGTGTTCCTGAACACTTTGAAGCACCTTTCTGAAACTCAGCCTAAAGCACAAACAGCCCTAGTGGTTTGAACTTAGATGGGAGACCTCTAGGCAATATCAAGATTAAAGTGTCATTCTAAGGGGTTTTTTTTTTTGTGTGTGTGTGTTTTTTTTACCAGTTATGAGTATATTATAGGGAAGTCTGGGGGGGAGGGGAGGGTTAGGGAGGGTTAGGGAGGTTGGGAAGTTTGGGGGGGAGGTGGGGGGGGAAAGGGGTGAAAATGTAATTGTAAAACTTTTGCAATAAAAAAAAAAAGATTAAAGGCTAGACTCTTGGAAGAAGGTGGTGGCAAAACACTTCTATATTCTTGCCAAGAAAGCTATCGATGCGTTCATGAAATTACATCTCAACCTGGAGAAAACTTATTTTAATATCAGAGAGAGATTGAGCAGGCCACACAGTCTCACTGATACAAAGAATTTCTGGATTCAATTAAGCCATTTTTAATGAGAAGAGCACCAGGCAGGAGAGAACCTAAATCTTGGCAAACCTCTGTCCATAGCCAGAAATGTTCCAATAAGGAATCTGGAAATATTGTATCGTGATAGAAAATCAATCCATGTGAGCAGTGGCTTAAAAGTAGCTTGCATTTATACTTATTTAGGTGCATTAAATAAGTTTTAATACAATGTTATTTTAATATTAGCACTCTTCAGTTATTCTACTGCCTTTGCATTCAACCTTTGGTTTGGCCATTTTGCAGAATCTGAATTTTTCCTCATATGTCCATAAATGAAACAGAGGAATTTGCATTCTTAATTGAAACTCATTGTTCAAGTAAAGCAGTTGCTGCCTTTCCAAGGGAGCCCAACTTTTACAGACCTTCTAAAATGATGACATAGGGCACCTCTGGCCATCATTTTATTTTTTAAAAAAAATATACTCTTTTAACACTGAGTGAGCAGTAGCGCAGAGGTGATTCTACTGAAAGTGCCAGCATTCGTTCAGAAAAATTGCAATCACGAGTAATATATCTACTGAGTTTCCCTCAGATGTATCCATTTTGATGGAAGTTGTAGCCCAACATATAAAGGCTGCTGCAAACAATGGTATTTTAGACTTTAGATATAATGAAAATAGTGGATGTGTCTTTAAATAGTTATTTGTTTTTATTATTATTATTATTATTATCATCATCATCATCATCATCATCATCATCATCATCATCATCATTATTATTGGTTCAATTTATATAGCGCCCTTCTCCTATTGCACTCAGGGTGGTGCACAGCCAAGGATAAAAAACATACCAATATAAAATTTAAAATCAATTAAAAGAATTATACAGCTTTGGCCCACAATTTAAAACAATCCAATTAAAACCCAATTTACACTTAAAAAGCTAAAAAGCTAAAAAGAACTAAAAAAAAGGGGGGGGGTTTCATGCCAGCCCTGCTTGATGGAAAAGAAAAGTTTTTAGGGCACGGCGAAAGGCCTGGAGATCTGGTATCCTTCGTATCTCCGGGGGCAAATCGTTCCAGAGGGCAGGTACTGCCACAGAGAAGGCCCTCCCCCTGGGGGTCGCCAGCCGACATTGCCTGGCTGATGGCACCCTGAGGAGTCCCTCTCTGTGGGAGCATACTGGTCGGTGGGAAGCTATCGGCGGCAGAAGGCGGTCTCGCAAATACCCAGGTCCAATGCTTTTAATGTTGCTTATATCAAAAAATGAGCAATTCCAGGGCCTTTCAATTCATTTTGAGCACTAGGATTCTGCTCATATTTTCCCATAATTTCCTCTCACAGATCTATTGTATCAGCTTCTCAGTGTTAATGTTTCTTATGTGATCCATCATTTGTTTGTTGCCCATAGGAGATATGAAAATGTGATAGTAGCAGGATGCTATGTAAGGGAAACTATGTTAGATCTACTTGTCCCACCAAGTCTAGCAAGAGAGGCATGTTGCAGGTCCCATTTATGAAAGAGTATCATCTAGTGCAAGGGTGTCATTGATTCAATTTCATTGAGGGATGCATCAGGGTTGTGTTTGACCTCGGGAGGGGGTGGTGTCTAGGTGGGTGTGGCCATGGTGGGCATGGCCAGCTTTACATAACCTGTGTCAGGGCACCTATGGTGGGCCAGTCAGAAATGGGGGGATTCACTTTTGCTAGTAGTTTGTTTTGCTAGCACTCTGCCAGCAAAAACGGAGCTTGGGGGGGGGGGCGGTCCCCCCAGGCTCCATTTTCTGCTGTGACAGCCTCCTGCAGCCCTCTGCCAGAAAAAAAGGCCACCACTCTGCCCCCCCCCCAGCTCTGTTTTTGCTGGTAGAGGCACCACAGGCCAGCCCTTCATTTCCAGGGCGGTCCCATGGGCTGGATCTGGCCCACAGGCCTTGAGTTTGATACCCCTGATCTAGTGTGACCCAGGGGAAAAATTTTTCTTCATTGGGGCACCCAATCTATACAACAAACCTTTGCCCTGGGTCTTGGATTGGCCTGACTCTCCTAGCCTTTAAGAAGACCCTGAAGATATGGCTCTGCTGCTATGCCTGAAGGGCCAGCAATGGTGGGGAATTCCTCTAATGGCGGTGTTGAATTGATGTAGGATGCATTCTGCCACTGATCATGATTTTGTTTTTTAAAATTGATTACGGATTGTTTTTATATGTTTGTATGTGGCTAGTCCTTGATTAACAATGATAATGATCTATCACTATTGTTGTATGTACACTGAGAGCTTATGCACGGGAGACAAATTCCTTGTCTAATCATACTTGGCCAATAAAGAATTCTAATTCTAATTGGGGTCAGAATTTCCATTGCTAAGTGATGCAGTCATAGGGCGCAATGTCAAATGGCTACATCATTGAGCAATTGTATCCCAGGACTCCCAGTTGCTGTCATTAAGCAAGGATCGTGGGTCCTTAAGCAAGTCCCAGGCTACTTGCAACAGGCAAGCAGACAGTTAAAGTGCAATGTAAGGTGCAGCATGTGGTGTGATTGGAGATGATTGCTACTAAACAGGGGATGGTGAGTAAGGGCACATCAAGTTGCAGTGTAAGTATAGCAAAATAATTGCTGCTGGGTGACTTACAGGAGTGACTTCTGATCTTTCCTGCCTGCTTCCCTGTTGACTTTGCTTATGGGAATCTGGCAAGGAAGACTGCAAATAGTGATCACGTGTCTGTGGGACACTGAAACCATTGCAAGTGTGAGCCAGTTGCCAAGTGCCCAAATCACAATCACATGATCATAGCATTACTAGGATAGAACAGTGAGAAGTATGAATGTAGCTTGGAGAAGTCACCAAATGAGTGGTTATTAAATGGGGACAACCTGTATTGGTTTCTTACTTGATCTTATTGGACTGTTTTTACCTGCTACGGCAGGGATGCCAAAGTCAGAGCCAGCCCTCAGGGTGCTTAGATCTGGTCTGTAGGGTCATCCTGGAAACAACAAATGACTGGCCTGTGGTGCCTCTCACCGTTTTCACTGGCAGAGAGGCCAAAACGGAGCCTGGGCAGGCCATGTTTTTGCTGGCAGAGGGTTGCAGGAGGCTGTCTTAGTCAAAAACGGAGCTTCAATGAATGATGTGGAGCTGGCCATGCCCACTCCAGCCACGCCATGCCCTCCCCAAGGTCAAAACCACAACCCTGATGTGGCCCACAATGAAATTGAGTTTGACACCCCTGTGTTAGGGGCTGCCCAGAGTCACTTAGATAAGATGGGTAGCCATACAAATTGAATGAATGAATGAATAAAGCAGAGAAGTCTGAAGAATCCAGTCCTGTCAAATGATGGAAGGATCAGTGAGCCATCAGCACAAGGTCCATACCTTTTGTACATACATGCAGTGTCTTGGAGCTCCACCATGGTGGTAGAATGTTGCTTCTATCACTTGTCCCATCCCCCCCCCCGCAGGTCCCTCCCCTTCTGTGAATGCTTTCTGGTCTAATTGTGGCAGGAAAAATAAGGGAAATCTTATGCTGTGAATGCATCCCTTACTTCAGGTACAGAAAATTAACTGCTATATTGCAGTCCTAACACAATCTTCCTCAAAATGGCACTTTCCTTATGTTTCGATGACAAATCTTCTTACTCTCAGCAAAGATCTGGCTGTAGTTGATTGATCTTTTGATGGTTTTGTACATCCAGAAGGTGCCTGATTTGGAAAACCTGGTGTGTATTATGAATTATAGGATTTTGGCAAAAATATATACTTGAATGAAACAGGACTGGATATTCCTGCCTTTTGCTCCTTATGCATTTTTTCCTTTCTGTCCATTTCTTGATACACCATAGTATCAAGATGGGGTTTCTCTTTCCAACTTTCCTTGCAATTTACATCTCCTTCTCTCAGTGCTCAGACATCCAGGGTCAGAACTGGGGAGCAGGGGAAGGTAAGAAGGGACAATCAGCAAGACACATGCTGGCAACTCTATCCTTGTTTCCATGGCCACGACAATTTGTGATCTCTAGCAACCGTTTCCATGGTTGCCCCATGAATAGAAGTGGGGCCCAAATTGAACATTGGCAGGGCATGGGTTTAAAGAGACACTAAAAATTTCTGGATGGGTAGAGAGAATATAACCAGTGGGTCCGTCTTCTCCAAAGTGATACTGACCAACATACTTGGCATTTCTTTGTGGTCACAACCTGGTGGATATGTTTATATTTTACAAACACACACATTGCTATATACTAGAGGAAGCAGGCATCCTGTATGTACGCACTATGAAGTCTATTTAGAACACAGTGTTAAAGAACAGAGAAATTAATTGGGTTAAATGAAAGAGAACATAGATTATTTTACACAGCTATTAATAAATTACAGAACAGAAGCCACAAATCTTCCACCTGTACAATTGTTGATAGACTCTGTACTCTCTGAAACCAACCTGTATGTTCTTAGTTTGCTGAGAAAAATGACAATCTTTAATTACTAAGTTTATATGGCATGTTTGATAAATAGCAGTGGTATATAACTTTCTCCCCTGGTTTCATGTGTTATCTACTAGTAATTAGATGGACCTTCTTCGATGTTGGGTCTTCAATTATGGTGGCTAGCAGCAGCTGTGAATGATTGGGGATGATAGCTACCATATAACTTCTCCAAACATCTCAAAGTGGCATTGCAGGAAATAAAAATAGCAATTCTTAAAACTCAATTATGTTTATGAAGAAAAGCTAATGTGCTAAGGTCTGCTGGATAATTAGTGTCCTGATAGCCGTCCAAAATCTCTATCCAAAATAGCTGTCCAACCATGTGTTTCCTTTGCTTTATTTTCCAAAAGAAAAGTCCAGGTAATACTCCTTGGGTTATATTTGCAAAGATAATCGCCCAATTTCAAATAGAAGAGGAAATTTACTATGTTTATTCTCTGGTGACAGAAAGGCATCAATATGTGCTTAGGCAGTTCTTATCTCTCATAATCTTAGTTTTGGCATTATACCTTTTGGGATTGAGTCCTGGTTTAGATTCAAGACCCAATGCATATGGATCTTTACACTGAGATTGAGGACATAGAGAGGTTAGAATCGGTAATAAATTTGGCTGAAAGAGAAGACAGACTGGGAAAATGGACTGCAATATAATAGAGACTGATTTAAGGTTCTCTAAAGGCTGTGTGATCAGCTCATTACAATAAATTCCTTCTGAAAGTAACGAACATCACAGGCTCTTATAAAGTCTTCTCCAATTTAATTCCTAATTCTGACTACAGCAACTTACAATTTCTGGAATTCAAATCAAACGTATGTAGAGAGCCGCATACTGGGAAAAAAACCTTCTAGTATATAATTATATTTTTAAATTCTTAATAAAAAAATCATACTGTGTTTGAAAAAGAGGAAATGATCATCAGGATCTAATTGTCTCCTCCTATTATAATTTTTTTCACATAACTCTGACTCTAACCCTAATTTCACTCAGTTAGCTTTTATTAGGGCTTGTACCATCAGCTCACAATCTCCTAGAAGAAGATGGAATAATCTAGGATGTATATATGGAATACTATGGAAAATTTCATAGCAGCTCATATCAGCACATGCAGTTGCACATAATGAAAGCAAAGCATTTCTCAGATGCTCAGAGATGGTGAGGGCAGCTGTGCAAAAAAACTGGAAGGGGAGAGGAGGGGAAGGGAAGCATGCTTTGCCTAGATCTGCAGTTGTCTCTCCATATCAAAGGACTACCGGATGAAAGTACAGGCAGTTGTGGCAGTGTCCTTGTTTTATTGCTAATGAAGCAAAAAAGTAATATGTTCCTTTTATTGCTGAGCTCAGGGTGAATTCAGTTCTGCATTAATTACTTCTTAAAGGACAGCGGTGGACTTGGTGAGGGACTAAAAAGGAAAGTTTAATCTTCTTTTGTCTGTCCATATTTCTTGTGCCACCCTTCCCTTTAGCAGATTCAATGATTTAAAGACAAGGTCACCTGATGCTACACACATTTCTGCCCTAAAACCTACTGCAGATTTTACCCACCCTTAATAAGCTCATGCTATGTGCAGCAGCACTCTGAAAGACGAAGAAATATAGCAAGCAAGGCGCCCTGATTTAAAAGGGATGCATTTGATTCAGGGAATAATTCCGTAAAACTAGGCACAATTGCATAACATCATGATCTACTGGAATAAAAATTAGTTTCAGTAATCTGAAACAAAAATAAGTCCTCTTTCTGTTTATATTCCCTTGTGAATAGTGAAACCCTTGGATCAGGGACCTGTTACTTTTATATTCCGAAAAGTGCCTATAAATGACATGAAGATCATAAATTGGTTGTAATATTCCAGGTGGCTCAGGAAGTAGAAAATCTACATATAATTTGAAATAGGTTTGATTCAAGTGGCTTGCAATTGCCTTCTTCCTTTTTTTTTTTAAATTTTGCAATTTAATCTACAGCTTGGTATCCCCTACCTTCATAGTCCCCATCCAAGTATCCACTATGCTCGACCTTGTTTAGTTCCGAGACGGATCAAAATGGTCAAAAAGTCTTAAATTGCTGGGGGAAAAGCAACAAATAAAATTTTCCACTGCACCTTCAAACCTCAGGGTGCCTCCTACAGTGTTTCAACTTTCGCCCTTCCCTCCCTCCTTTCCCTATGGTTCCTTACCGTCTGGTGCAAATCAGGAATACCAATTCGGAAGACCATCATACTGAAGTGAGCGTCCTCAGGTACTGACATGGAGCAATTGTGGGCAGGGTTAGCAGGACTGGCCGGGGGGCTGGGCCCCTCGTGGGAGCTCTCCGAGCCAGACTCCCCCTCGGGGCACTGGGAGAAGTGCTCCTCCTCCTCCGCGCTTGATTCGGGGCTCTGGGGCATCGTCAGAGGTGCTGGGCACCATCACTGGCTGCACTGTAAGGATGAGGAGAGAAGAAAGATACAAAGATTTTTCCATGGAGGAGAGCAACAAGGGATATATTACGAACAGCAGGTGGAACCTAAAAACATATACAATGATAGCCTCCCCATCCCAGAGCTATAAGATGCATTCTTCTAAAATACACCTGTGCACACTTACTTGTGACATCTTCACCGACTGCAATGCTAATAAAGCATTTAAATCAAATAGTCCCAGAGCAAAACACCCATTAACACTCAAATAAAACCTTGGGCAAGTCTAGTAGAAAGTCATCCTTTATGCTTTCATAAACAAGCACAAATACTAAAGATTATATTGATTAAAAAAATAAAGGCAGAGTAAGGTCATCCATGCTGTTTTGCTGCCCTAGGGTGAATGCTAATTGTGTCACCCACCCACATCTTACTCTGTGTAGGAAGCAGACTGGGTTCCTCCTTAAGGAGTTTCCTAGATTGTGACTCTCTTTTCTCTGCTCAGTACCAGGGAATGGGAATTTCCAATTTTACAACTATGCAACAATGAGAGAAAAAGGATCTGAGATCAGTAAACCTAGCTTCTTTATTAATTGAGATAATGTCAAGTAACTAAATCAGCCTTTCACAGTCTGGTGCTTTCCAGGTGTAACAGACTACAAGGCCCATCAAATTCAGCCAACTAAGAAGTACATGACTGGGAGAAGGCTGACAAACATGATGTGCTGAACACTGGAAAAGTCTCGAGAGAATGGTAGCAACTGCTACTTCAATATAGCAAGCTGTCAACATATGTGTGCATGTAATGAGCTTTTCACACTGTGCAAGGTATGACTATCAGCCACCTGGTCTCACAGTAATAGATTCACACAAGCATATAAGAGAAACAAAAAGCGGTTTGCATGTATTCAAATATGCTTTCCAAGCAGTTTATAGAAAACTTGTTCTGACACATAGTGCTATAAACATCATTCCAAAAAACATATATAAAATCTCATTTGATCAGTCTAGCACATCTCAGATTTAGTTATTTTTTAATTTATAGCTTGGAAAGAAATCATCCTGCCCTTCATTCCCTTTTGTCTTTTAGCTTTCTTCCTTTTGTTCTGATTGTGCCTCTGTTTTGTTCTACGTCCCCCAACTTTTTCCTCTCCTGTGCTCTCCCCACAAGGGTGGCAGGTATAAAAGCCCCATCCCAAGCTCATCCCGGTCACATGCCAATCAGTTTCCTTCTCATCTCTCCCACCTCCATCCCACTCTCCTTCTCTGACTTTTCATGCTCTATGTCCCAGTTCCAGCTGGCCCCAAGGCCCATGTAATCTGTAAGGAAGCAGCACGTAATGTCCCAGAAAGTGTAACAAGACCTGGAATGACTGTCCTACTTTTGATACTAGCCCAAAAGGCTATTAATTAGCCCAAAAGGACATCATTTGCCTTACGTTGTCGCTCCTCCAATTTCAGACAGACAAATACTCTACGAGGTGGAGGGAAACATAGCTCAAAGGATGAACATGCAGTTTGAGAAAGTTCCAATTTCAAGCATTTCCAGGCACTTACTTAAGACAATGGATAAGTGTTGTCAATTGGAAAAAAAAAACATTTGGGACTAAATGGGCAAATAATCTGAGTTAGAATAAGGCAGTTTTGATATCTGATAAAGTATTCCCCAAGAGAGTTCCTTGTTTGATAAAACACATCAAATCATGCCCTCTTGACCATGACCTCAAAGACTCACAGATTACTAACTTTTTCTGAGACACCAGAGATTGCCGTGATTGAATACAACACATCAAGAAAGAACAAAGATAATGACAAAGAAAACTGACAGTCAAAGAAAAAATAACTCTTCCTGAAGCCAAGTGGACAAAGACAGATGATTCAACAGCGCAAGTGCAGTGTTTCCTATACTTTACACATTGTTGCTGGTAGCTTTTAACACCATAAATGCTTTGTAGTATTAGTAGTAGTGATGACACATGATATCAGTACAAGAACAATAAACAATTTATTATAATAGCACATCTAGGTCAGTGTTTCTCAACATTAGACACTTTTAGATGTGTGGACTTCAACACCCAGAATTCCCTAATCAACACTAGATGGAGAATTCTCAGAATTGAAGTCCACATATTTTAACGTGGCTGAGATTGAGAAACTTTGATGTGGAGAAAGTCTCAAATTTGTTCCGTGACTGGTAGGTACGGAACAAAAAGGCACACAAAAATGTCAGACTCTCTTGGAAAGAAGTTGAGCGATTATCTAGCTCAAGGTAAGAAACTGTACTGTTTGTTGGTTTTCCACTGAAGAAAAGGTAAAATGTATCCATGGCTTCCACATTCATATAAATTGAATGAATGTATAAATAATACATTTTTAGAAGACATTTTAAGGGGGAAAAAATTTAAATCCTTTCACTGAACAAGGGCCATATTGCAGAAGATACTTTTTGGCAGGAACTGTCATTTTAGCTGTGAACAGTCACAGTATGATAGTAGAGAAAGATCCGAATAGCTATCATATCACACAAAAAACAACAACAAAAGAGAAGACTTAAAGTACTTCTCTCTCTGCATGCAGTAACCATAGTAAGCTTTAGCATGTGATGAAAGACACACACACACACACACAGAGCTATATGTATTAAATATGTGTATTAAAGAGCCATGCATTATAAAGGGAGCATTTAACATCATGTTTAGTTAGATTCTGCCTATTTTGATATGTTCCAGGTATCTGGCTTTTCACTCCTATTAACCTAGTCAGTTCGTACCAGTCACATGTTAATGGATAAATAGGAAGAAAAACAGAAACCCCAAAATGAATTCACAAACTATGCCTTTATGAGATTTATTTCTGGTTTAGCGCAAGAGTTGTCAAATTGCATGGAACTATTACCCGTTAATAAAACTGATTTCATTGTGTTAGGGTCGGGCAAAAAAGATACCACATACTGTTACTAAATTGTTAAATTTATAAAATGAAACAACTATAGAACTCACAACTTTGTTAGGCACAATGGCACCAATCTTAGTTTTATTTTATTTTTGAGACTGTATCCCCCCTCCTTTTTTTTACATTTAATTTGGACTGATATCAGCTATTTAAAACACCTCCAATCTACAGAAAACCTTGGCTTGGCTGTCAGCTGTTCCAGGCAGCAGGCAAAGCCACAATTGTGCTAGAACTCAAGGTAAATTTGCTTGGACTAGCCATCTATTGGTACATCCAGGTAGAGCAGAAGTTCTAATAACATTCCTGTTTTGTGTTTATAACATATCCCTCTTTAAATTTCTGCTCCTCTGAAATTTATTGATGATTACTTGGAAGGTTGCAACTCAAGAGTTTGAGAACACATGATGTGTTGTCAGCCCAGCTATTGTGGCTTAGCATTTATGAAAACCATTGCTTAGTCAATAAACCATGGATAAAAAGCTACAACTTACAGAGTGCTTTATGAATGCATCACAAGACAATCATTTATATCTGCATTTTTATACTTCTATACTTACAAAGAATATCTTAGGAAACACCTTGGGTCCAAGCTATCTATGGAATTTTTTAGTCTTAAATTTATTCTATTTCTACATTTTTTTAAAAAGCCAGCTCATAAAATCAGTATATCTTTTTCTGAATATCGGCATTTTTAGATTTTAGTTTCAATTTTGCCTACTACATCTCTGCAAGCCACTGTTTTTTTTTTAAATAAAACACTTTTCTATTAGGAAGTATTTTTGTGCACTTTTTCTTACTGTTTTACTGAAAATGCATTCCTTGATCTGTAAAGCAGATCCTGCACCTGCCAAAAAAATGTAGGAAAAAGATGTTTTCTTACTGTTTTCCTTTTTGTATACATCTTATTTAATGAACTGCATCACAAAAATCTTAGAAGTGCAATCAGTGAAGAAGAAGTGCAATTACTGATGAAGAATTGTGTTCCTCTTTGCATATTTATTTGGGAACAGCTAATTTGGTAAGTTCCTGCCAAAATGCACTTTGAATCAAATTCTGTTTCATGTTCGAGGTTAGTAATAGACAGGTACTAAAATATTAAAGAGAAACAAGTTTCTCTTTCTGGAATGCCATTTTCCTTATGAAAAGTTCCACTGCCTTATAGAAGAGTGCACTTTTTTAAAAAAAAAATTGCAGAACAATGAATGGTTTAAACAATATTTTCAGGAGGTGCAAAGAAAGTAATTCACTTCCATCATCTATCTTGCTGTACTGTCCTACTGACATGACAAGTTACTTTATTCCCACAAGGTATCTTACTCCCGGCTCTCTCACATCAGTTAATTTAGCCCATCCTATGGCATGCAATCCTCACATGTGGAGAATGTTTGTAAGCCAGGGTTTACATGTGAATGGAAAATACTCATGACTCAATATGCAGGGCTGAGCAAAAACTCTTTGGTCCAATCGGTTGTCGTTGGACCATTGTTAGTACCCTATGGAAGCCATTAAGGTAGTGCAGGGTTTTTCCAAATCTGCTGTAAGAACTGTAAGCTTCTGTGAGAACCTGATAGAATTTTGTCCTGACGAGCTGTCAGGACAAAAATGTTTACTTACCAAAGCCATTTCTCTATCATTAAAGCTTTGCTTTTTTAACAGGGACTCTGGTGTTTTTTTAAAAAAATGAACAGACCTCAGTCTGAAACATTTGGAAAGCACCTAATATTAGTACATTATTTCAGGTATTGTTTCTCTTTAATATTTTAGAACTTTAATATTCTGTGAATATAATAATTGATCTTTAATTAACATGGGATTACGATTTAGCATAGCACACGGATCTGGTCTCTCAGTGTGTAGAAATTTAGAGGATTTCTTGACCTAATCTGTAATTCCATTATCATAAGCAAAAATCTTCAGGCTAAAACAAAGCATTATGATTTCTATGAGCATTTATTTCTTTTTATCCTTATCTTTATCTAAGTTGTTTGCAGGATTTATTGAAGCCAATCAAAAACTGAGCAGTATAGGAGAGACTTCACTCTTGTGTCCTTAAATCATGGTTTACTGTTTAAGAGAGATAAAATTTCTGCTTTCCAAAATAGCATGTCCTCTAAAAAACAATATTTTCCCAGGGTTGTTTTTTTTAACACCGGGATGGTGATATGTATACTCAGTGATTGGATATTGTAGCACAAAGTACAAAGGTCTTGTTTGTGACTTAATTTTATGGGGTGACTCTATTCCTATCAAAGTTGCATGTATCAGAAATATCAGAAATATGGTGTGACTTTCAGTGGCAGGCATGTTGTGAAAGTAATAGATGCAGATTCTGCTTGGCTAAATCTAGTGTGTTAGGGAATGGGGTTGAGGGGTACCCCGGACGGTGAACCAGCTCATGAGCAAACACACTGAGACTGAAATAATTCTGACAGAGGCGTCTTGTGTAAAAATATAATTTACTTTAAAACATTTAAAAAGCACTATGTCTTTAAGAAAGCACATTAAAAACAAAGTCTTATCTGGGTATGTGAAGCAAGGCTATCTCCCTAGATTCCTCTCCACAATACCGAAACAGTTCACAAGAGAATAAAGCTAACATGAAGATAAGCAGCTTCGGCGTCGATACATCATCGAGGTAATAGACGGGGGACAGCACAAACTTCACAGCTAAAAGTCACCTGAAGTAAAAACAGTTCAAACAGCAAACATTGCTTGAAGCTTGTGGGAGGAAGAAGGTCCAGCAACAGCAGTCCCGATGATAGCTTGCATGCTACAAAACAGCAAAAGGCAAGCATCCGTGGGCGTTCCTCTGCAACAGCGTCTGGAGTCCTTATCTGCATTCTTCTCCCATCTGCGGCATTTGCACTGAGCTTCCTGCAGGAGCTGTGCATTTAGGCCTAAACCGGAGTCTAGGCCCGAGTAGCAAGCGAAAAGGTCCTTGCTTATATGAGGAGTTAACCTGCAATTAACTAGGGCGGGGAAGGCTTGCAGGTAATTACAAACAGGAGATGGCTTGATTGAAACCATACTGTTGGTGAGTAGGCAAGTAGCCACAGCAATCTTGGAAACACTCGTGACATAGTGCCATTTATTTAAACTTTCCAGACAGGCTAACATTAATTCCCAAGGATAATAGGAATCAGGGATATTGGCAGGAACTGCAGACACAAAACACACACACAAAATAACGGATCTATATATTGTAGTAAGGTATGCTTTCTTTAACCATGATCTATTAAATAAATATAAATAAAAGCAGAGGTCATTGAACATACTTACCTGTTCTAAGGTTACCATATTTGACCTTTCTAAACAGAAAATGTCATAGAAAGGTGATTGTTTCATGAAATGTTCAGGGTTGAAGGGAAGGGGATTTATTTTGAACTTATATCCTATGTTTTTTTCCTGAGGGTAAAGAGAAGCCAACACAGAAATGCAATTTTCTCAAAAATCACATGAGATAGACTGGGCCCAGTGAATATATTACCCAGCAAACTCCATGAACAAGAGAATAGATAGGCAGTGAGGGGAACTTGGGTAAGAGCAATGCCTGTATACAGGCAGGGGAAGGGGATGGATTGAAGCTATGGACAAAAAAACCCAAAAGAGAACACAGAGATGGGGAATAAGCAGGAGGTAATAGGGAAGAGCAGGTATGTGGGAGGAGATGAACAGCCAGACAGGGGAGGAAACAGTGTTAGGATGAACACAGAAAGAGGCACAAAATTGAAGCTTAATTTTCTCCATTCTCTTTCAGAAACAAGCGAACAAATCTAGCCATTCTATTGCCTTTTAGAGAGTCTCAAAAGGGCTGACATTCAAAGTCTTAAGATCAGACCTATCTAGGCAATAGTGAATATATGAAAACTTGCTAAACCAAACAAATTATAGCACATTATAATATGTGAAGCAAACAAGAGGATGGTATTGCTGTGTTGGGACACGGGGATAGAAATATATATCCAATAATGGGGCTTTGAACTTGGATATAAATGTTGCTTCTTATTGGTTCCTTACTGAAATTTGAAATGATCCCTTGAAAATTCTACTTAAATCTAGAAATCAGGCCAGGCTAGCATAACAAGTGATACATATGACCACTTTATTCTTCTTTTTGTCTAGGATGATCTACTAAGACAAAGTTTTCCATTTTGTCTAAACTGAAAAACAAGGACTATCAGCTTAAGAACATGTTATGTTCCCAAAATATACAGTTCCAAATTGGTTATAGATATTGTCTTGCCTCCAACTGGTTAACCAGAATAACAAGATTCTTGAATAAACAAGATGGGCCTATTTCCTCCATAGAACTGCCTCCCTCCTATGTACTGTATATCACAGATGGTTCATTAAAACTGATCTGACGATGAGTGAAGCTAGAGCTGGGTAGAATCTGCAGCGTTTCCTCTCTCTGTGCCAATTTAGCTCCCTCTTCTCCCTCTTTTTTCCCCTCTTATTCTCTCATTGCAGCCCTACCAACCCTAGCATAGAAAAACCCAAAAGAAATAGGGCAAGATCAGAAGATGTGGAGGGGCATGACCCATAGAATTACCACAAGTCGGACTCTACTGAGTGGATAGCATCATCATCATGGTTCTCTCTGGTTGGGGTACACCTACCTCTAATTAACTGTTTAGCCATAGTTTAGCCAATCAATTAAACTATAACATGAACAACATCTATAAGAAGGTTCCTGTAAGATGGTAAGTGCAGTGCTGAGCCTCTTTTGCATGCCTGTGGGTCTCCATCCTGCAGAGTTTGACAACTCCACTGATTAATTGTTCTTGCTGTCAGAAAAAAATTCCTTCGTTCTAGGTTAGATCCTTCTTTAATAATCATACACCTGTTACTTCTTGTTCTGCCCTCTGGTGGTTTGGAGAATAGGTCAACCTCCTCTTCTCTGTGACATCCCCTCAAGTACTGGAAGACAATTATCGTATCTTCCTGGTCCTTCTTTTTGTTAGACTAGACTTCACTCCTTTTCTCAGCATGGCTTCATGGAGACTGAAACAGCCAATTTGTCTTTCATAGTTTCATATTGTGTCTCCACTCTAGACTAGGGCTTCGATATCTGGGTGGGGGAAATTGGGCCAATCATTAAAAAGTAACCAAGAGTTTTTGGTACTGCCATTAGCAACCATCTGAATGTTTGCAGCTGAAATTTGAGCATCTTCAACTATGGTTATTCAGCTATCTGCTCTCTGAGCACCAGAGGGCCCCAAGGACAAAGAAATTGAAGCAATTTGGGATTTACACTTTTGTTCAAGGAAAGGTAACTGCCGTCCATTTATTTTATTACATTTATAAACTCTGACATTGCTTGCTAGGAACTGAATCTCATGAGGGCAGTCCCTTAACAAAACAGGCAGTCCAGGAGCTAAATTCTAAATGTGACAATCCTGCAGAAACTTACAAATTTTGTTCTCCTGTTCTGGTAAGGGAGTCAGGAGATACTAAAATAGAATACGAGTAGAAAATGAGACAAAGATCAAATTGTGGGCAGAAAGTAAGACATCAGTTCCAAAAATCACATTGGAAAATGAATTCGGGGAATCCTCTCATGCATATTTTGAGGGTACCATGGCTGCAAGATGAAGGACAGAAAGAAAAAAATTCCATTCAATGATTACTCATTTTTTTCTCAAAATATAGAAACTTGACATATCATACTTTCACCAAACAACCGTTTTATAGAAAAAGCAGAGACTAAAATAAAATCCACCAATAAGGCATAAATTAAAGGGGGAGGGCATTTTAGAAAAAAGATAAGCAGCTATGTTCAGATACACAAAACTCTATATTTTTTATTGATCAATTGCTATAGTATAATTTTGTTTTTCCTCTATTGTACAGTTTTATAAGTATTTAGGAAAAAAGCAGGAAAAGTACTGTTGTGAAGGTTATAAGAATAATAACCACCCATAGTGACTGAATTCACATTTGCATTATGTACGTTACCTGATTTTGGCTTTGCATAATACATGAACCCTGGTAATGTATGTTGTTTAAACTGATCACTATGGTTTATTCAGCAAACCACTTTTAAACCAAACTTTAATTTTACAATGCTGCTGCAGCTGGATGCTGTAGCTGCCAGGACTAGGTGGATTTACATATTATTCTAAGTCATAATTGTTTTGTTTGGTTCTGATGTAATGTTATCTGAACTCAGTTATGCAATAAACCATGGTTAATTAATCCATGACTTGGGATGCTGTGTGAATACAAACTGTCATTGTTTTACTGGATTATTTCAGATAAAACTTTCCAATCTTCATAAATTATTCTCCATTTCTACCATATATATTGTTATTCCAGGCTGCCTATAATTTTAGATAGATCCAGATGCTTAGTGCTTAATTTGGTTATGAATTATCCCACTTTCTGCATCTCAGATTTTAAGCCAGGAAAAAAAACTCTAATCAAAATTAACATGTATGGCTCCTTGGCTTTGGTATTAAAAGCCTCAACAAATAAGCAATTGCTTATTTGGACAGCATCTAAAAGACACATCTTGCCTTCTGCATAGGGGAAACCAATTGTTTGTAGGCACTAAAGTGAGGAAATGTCTGCAGTTACATGACATTAACCTCTTTTGCTAAATATCAGGGAATTGCAATGTCCATTCCCAGGTATTTCAATCAATAAAGGAAGAACATTTAAGTTTTGTGAGATACCACAGATTGCTTGTCCCTTTAAATCAGCAATGGCATCATTCTGAAAATTTGAGATGGCTAGAAATGACTTGGGCTAACCACTGACTTCCCCACAATGTGGTGCCAGAAGAGCTGTATATTTGGGGGTGGGGGGAGGGGAGAGAAACAGCAGGCCCTGTGAATCTGTAAGTGCAGGTGGGTCTTCCAAATACGAGTTGGGCTGGTTCGGATGCAGGTGACTAGATGGAGAAATGATGCTGAGGTTAGTTAGGATGAAGGAGGCATGTGAGAGCAAGGAAAGCGGTTTGAAAAACAGCAGTAAGGAAGTGAAAGTTGGTTTCTCTGATTTACCGTGTGCTGGTTAAGTGAGAGAGATTGAAAGACAGTGTAGGTAGGTGTCTGATCTTGACAGACAAAGAAGTGAGTCAATTGAGGTGACTGTAACATTTATATTACTGGGGAGGTGGCATAAAAACGTTTAAACCAGGTTGATTAAACACCTAGAAACTGCATTTGCACAGCATATGAAATTTGGTTAACTTTTAACCATGACTACTTTGTTGAGGTTTAGCATGTTTTTTTTAATCCACTCTATTTTGGCCATGTTTCACCGGATGCACATTAATACTTCATCATTTGATAAATTTACACAAGCTTTGGATTTTTTTAAATATAAAATGGCAGCACAGATTTTCTTTACAGAATTTCATTGCATTCTGTCTTTAAGATTGTTATATTTCTGTTGTATTACTGTGGTACTATGACCACAACTGGGATCAGAATTTCTGTTGCTAAGCAAGGCAGTTATTAAGTGAATCACACTGGATTTTACCACCTTTTTTGTCATGGTTGTTAAGTGAATCACTGCAGTTAAGGGAATCATACAGTTGTTAAACTAATTAAGCTTCCCCCATTGACTTTGCTTGTCAGAAGCTGGCTGGGAAGATCACAAATTTTAATCATGTGGCCATGGAGATGTTGTCCTAAGTACAAGGGCTGGTCATGAGTCGTCTTTTTCAGTTCTGCTGTAACTTTGAGCAGTCGTTAAACGAATGGTTGTAAGTTGAGGACTACCTGTATCTAGAGAAATTGCCCGGAATCTTGGGGATGAGGTAAGTTTTGAGTTTTATTAAATAAATACATTTTATAAACATTATGTCCAACAGCCAGTGCATTCTTGAGAGATGTGATCCTGAAAGAGGGATCAAAGTTGTGGATTTGTTTTGGTTTTCAGTTTTTTGGTCAAGTTATTTGCCTTTTATTTTCATTACTTGTTTTTTTTCTGAGATGGTTTTGTATTTTAGAATGCAGATACTGCAGGCTAATCCTGCTGACTGCCGGCTGCCGGAAGTTTGGCAGTTTGATTCCTACTGGCTTAAGGTTGACTCAGCCTTCAGTCCTTCTGAGGTCAGTAAAATGAGAACCCAAATTGTTGGAGGCAATATGCTGACTCTGTAAACTGCTTAGAGAGGGCTGTAAAGCACTGTGAAGCGGTATATAAGTGCTATTGCTATGGCCCTGTAGGATTTCGTATAAGAATAGTATCTTCAATGGTAGTAATTTTGTTATAGCAATAATATAATTATTGTAATATAATATAAAAGAGGGCCATACATTGGCTCAAAAAGTGGATACTCTTGATCTAAAATGAGTAGTGCTCAGTCCAATCTTAATCCACTGAGCTGCTTCTTCTTCCTCCTCCTCCTCCTCCTCCCCCCTCCTCCTCTTCTTCTTCTCCTTCTCCTCCTCTTCTTCTTCTTCTCTTCTTCTTCTTCCCAATGCCATAATCCCTTACGGGGTAGAGTCTGGCCAACTGAATGGAGCTAGTACAGTGTTTTAATGGCCAGATGCCCTTCCTGTCACCAATGCGGAGTTTTGTTCAGCAGATATATTCACAGTGTGCCCAGAGAAAGAAATATCTGCCTCTACGAACACATAGCCTCCTGAGTGTGAGGCGAGAGCTCCACCTCTAGGCCACCACATCACTCCTCAGAGCTTCTATATCTGGGCTGCAAAACTTTGTGGAAAATCACTAGATAGCAGCAGAGAGTGCTTTCCATATCCCTTGGCTGTCATCTAATGGTCATCCAAAGGTTTGCAGGCCAGATGTGGTACTCCTATCCTATCCTAACAGTAAACAATGAAGTCCCCATAGCCAGAATGCTATATCCAGAAACCTCAGTTGTATGCTGTGGGCTTTCTTCCTTGCTTTCTAGAATATGAGTAAACTATCTCATGCCAACTCTTGAAGCTATTCAAGCTCTGTATTGTTCACTCAGAAAATTAAAATGTTGTTTTCAAAGCAAGTGATGCCAAACAATCCAATAGACATTTATTGGCTTTCCTGACATAATTTTACTCTGTTTGCATTATGTGTTCCAAATCAGACATTAAAATGATCCCCACCACCCATCTGGATTTGTAATAGAATGATTAAATAGTTGGGAAAAAGAAGGCTGGGCAGGCAAGTGTTTGTAAAGATATGTGTGGAAACTGCAAAGGAAAAAAAATTGGGCAATCCCAATGCAGAATGCTCTCCTAAAGAGTGGCTCTGTTATTATATGCCATTTACTACTCAGAAGCTTTTAAGATTACACCAGAAATAGAAATACCAACCCCATGAAGTAGGCCAATAATGTTATTGTAATTGTCTCTCTGGGAGATGCATATTTAGGTAGAAACACGGTGGTTGGCTTCACAAAAGCATGCTTAAACAGGTCAAGGGATGATCCACCAGCTGTATTCCCATAAAATTGTTTTTCAAACTGGACAACTTTAAGATGAATTGACTTCAACTCCCAGAATTTAGACAGGTAGCATTCTTAAGCCTGTCTAAAGTTGTCTAGTTTGAAAACTGACTGCTGTTTTAAGCTTGATTTGTTGGCTATGGCTTAATACAGGGGTGTCAAACCCGATTGCATCATTTATTTTATTTTATTTTATTTCCAATTTATATACCGCCCTTCTCCCTGAGGACTCAGGGCGGTGTACAGCCAGAATTAAGAACATGAAATACAAATATTAAAAAAACAATTAAAATATATATAAATTTGGCCCAAAAATTAAAAATCACAAACCAAATAAAACATTTAAAAATTTCTTCCTAAGCCAGCCCGGCTTGCTGGAAAAAGTGGGTTTTAAGGGCACGGCGGAAGGCACTGAGGTCTTGGATTCTCCTTATCTCTGGGGGCAACTGATTCCAGAGGGTAGGTGCCCCCACAGAGAAGGCCCTCCCCCTGGGGGTCACCAGCCTACATTGTTTGGCTGATGGCACCCTGAGGAGGCCCTCTCTGTGGGAGCGCACAGGTCGATGGGAGGTCGTCGGTAGCAGCAGGCGGTCTCGAAGATAGCTAGGCCCTATGCCATGGAGCGCTTTAAAGGTGATGACCAACACCTTGAAGCGCACCCGGAAGACCACCGGGAGCCAGTGCAGCTCGCGCAGGAGTGGTGTTACATGGGAGCGCCATGCTGCTCCCGTCACTACCCACGCTGCTGCGTTCTGGACCAGTTGGAGCCTCCGGGTGCTCTTCAAGGGGAGCCCCATGTAGAGAGCATTGCAGTAGTCAAGGCGAGAGGTGATGAGGGCGTGAGTGACTGTGCACAGGGAATCCCGATCAAGAAAGGGCCGCAACTGGCGAATCAGGCGAACCTGACAAAAGGTCCCCCTGGTTACAGCCATCAGATGTTCCTCCAAGGACAGCTGCATATCCAGGAGGACTTCCAGATTGCGAGCCCTTTCTGTGGGGGCCAAAGACTCGCCCCCAATAGTCAGTGATGGAGTCAACTGACTATATCAGGATGCCGGGAGCCACAGCTACTCAGTCTTGGAAGGGTTGAGCTTGAGCCTGTTCCTCCTCATCCAGATCCGCGTAGCCTCCAGGCACTGGGACATCACTTCAAGGGCATCGTTGGGGTGGCCTTGGGTGGAGATGTACAGCTGGGTGTCATCAGCGTACTGATGGTATCTCACCCCGAAGCCACGGATGATCTCGCCCAGCGGCTTCACATAAATGTTGAACAGAAGGGGCGAGAAGACCGATCCCTGCGGCACTCCACAGATGAGAGGCCTCGAGGTCGACCTCTGCCCCCCTGCCAACACAAACTGCGACCGGTCAGAGAGAAAGGAGGAGAACCACCGCAACACGGTGCCTCCCACCCCCAACTCTTCCAGCCGGTGCAGCATGATACCATGGTCGATGGTATCAAAAGCCACTGAGAGATCCAACAGGACCAGAACAGAGGAGCAACCCCTGTCCTGAGCCCTCCAGTGATCATCAACCAACGCGACCAATGCCGTTTCCGTGCTGTGCCCAGACCTGAAACCCGACTGGAACGGATCTAGATAAGATGTTTCCTCCAGGAATTGTGGAAACTGTCGCGCGACCACACTCTCAACAACCTTCGCCATGAAGCGAAGGTTGGAGACAGGACGGTAGTTGGCCAATATTGCCGGATCCAGGTACAGCTTCTTGAGGAGAGGCCTCAAGGCAGCAGGAAAGTGACCCTCACTCAACGAAGCGTTGATAACACCCTGGAGCCAGCCTCGTGTAACCTCCCGGGAAGCCAGTACCAACCAGGAGGGACATAGGTCCAGTAAACATGTGGCCGCACTAAGTCTCCCCAAAATCCTGTCCACATCATCCGGAGTCACAGCATCAAACTCCTCCCAGGTAACATTCTCAAGACTATTCCTCGTCACCCTGCCCTGATCTACCCAGTCAGAGTCCAAATCCCCCCGGATCTGAGCGATTTTGTCATACAGGTATTGTCCGAAATCCTCCGCCCTGCCTTCCAAGGGATCCTCCCGCACTCCCTGGTGGAGCAGGGAGCGGGTCACCCTAAACAGGGCGGCCGGACGATTCCCTGATGACGCAATAGAGGCGGAAAAGTAATTAAACTTTGCCGTCTTTATCGCCACTAGGTAGGCCTTAATATGCGACCTTACCAGTGTTCGATCAGATTCAGCGAGACTGACCCTCCAACCGCTCTCCAGGCATCTTTTCCGGCGCTTCATTTTCCTCAGTTCCTCAGTAAACCAAGGAGCCACCCAGGATCGGTAGCGGGTCAGAGGCCGCAAAGGCACGATTCGGTCCAAGGCCCCACCAGCTGCCCGATCCCAGGCGGCTACCAGGTCCTTGGCCGAGTCATGTGCTAGATCCTCAGGAAATGGTCCAAGCTCCATCTGGAACCTATCAGGATCCATCAGGCGCCTGGGGCGGATCCATCTAATTGGGTCCGCCTCCCTGCGGCGGGGGGCAGCAGTTCGAAGATCCAGGCAAAGGAGTGAGTGGTCAGTCCATGACAAGGGTTCTATGTCTATATCCCCTATAACAAGACCACTCAACCACTGGCCAGAGACAAAAATCAAGTCCAGAGTGTGACCTCCCCTGTGAGTAGGGCCATGAACTAACTGGGTCAGGTCCATGGCCGTCATGGAAGCCATGAACTCCCGAGCCACCTCAGACGTTTCACCAACGGATGGCAAGTTGAAATCACCCATGACTAAAAGCCTGGGTGTATCTACTGCCACCATGGCTATCACGTCGAGTAGCTCAGGTAGGGCTGTTGCCACGCGGCAGGGAGCCAGGTACGTAAGCAACAAGCCCATCTGAACCCCACGACCCCACCTCACAAGGAGGGACTCACATCCGGCTATCTGAGGCACAGCGGTCTCCCTCGGACCCAGATCCTCGTTAATAATAACCGCCACCCCCCCTCCCCTCCCCTGGGCCCTCGGTTGATGGAATGCTCTGAAGCCTGGTGGGCACATTTCAATCAGAGGGACGCTGCCCTCCGGGCCCAGCCAGGTCTCCGTAATATCGTGGGCCATATCGTGACGTATCGGGATGTTTTTTGCCTTTGCAGTGCCAGGGTGGGCATGGCTTGCGTGGGCCTTGTCCGGCCCGTGGGCTGCCAGTTTGTCAGACCTGGTTTAGTATGTTCGGTAAACCCACCTTTGATTTCAGGTTGTCTTCGACTTACAACAGTTCATTTAGTGACCATTTCAAAGTTACAATGGCACTGAAAAAAGTGAATTATGACCATTTTTCACACTTATGACCTTTGCAGCATCCCCATGGTCATGTGATTTTCATTTGGATGCTTGACAACCGGTTCATAGTTATGACAGTTGCAGTGTCCTGGAGTCATGCGATCATCTTTTGCGATCTTCTGATAAGCAAATTCAATGGGGAAGCCAGATTCACTTAACAAACATGTTACTAATTTAACAAATGCAGTGCACTTAACAAATATGGCAAGAAAAATCGTAAAATGGGGCAAAACTCACTTAACAAATTTCTCACTTAGCACACAAATTCTAGACTCAATTGTGGTCATAAGTCGAGGACTACCTGTACTATAGTTAATAGTTCAATGATTATTGCAAACATAGACAGTGGGTAAATTCAGTAACCAGATAATACATATTCTGTACCGCACTGGGTTATTCATAACTTCCACATTCTATTTGACAGTACACATTCCTCGACTCTTATCTGAATAAAGCCAAACAGGATCTGTCAAGTTCACTAACAGTGGGTCAGTCTCTATGCATGTACTCACACTAACTTTGGGGGAATTAGATGACTCTTTGCACTTTGGGGAAGCTGAAATCTGCAATGAATGGAGCAAGGATGTAAAATGCACTGAACTGTATTACACCTAGGCTGAGTTTGTTTTCTCCTACATTATGTTAAGCCTGTTTTAGAACAGGCTTAAAATCTTTGTGTATTTCTCAAAAATTGTCCCTTCTTGGTATTTCAAGAGCAAATGTAGCACTATCTCAGCAAGTGCTAAGTCATAGGGCATATCATGAATGTCTTTGCTGCTTCATGTTTACTCCAAGCAGCTCAGTTAAAAAAACCCACAGACATTTGGGTTAACTGTTTCCAACAGCTCCTATATCTTGAATTCATGGTTAAGCTCTTTGTGGCCAATATAATTAGGGAAACAGTTGCCAGATGACATAATCTAAAACAGATCAGGTTTGTAGGTATGCTCAGGAGGCCTCAGAAGGAGCATCAAATCCACAGATAGTGGCTATTGTTTGAGATCATATTGTAATCAGGTTTAATATGAAATCAAACCGTGGTTCAGTTAGATTGGATGTATGGTTTGCTCAAACAATGCAAGGGCAAGATGAGTAGTTTTCCAATCTGTAACTTATTCATAGTTTCTAAAATCAGTTCCAAATAGTCCTCAGGTTATGACCATTGTTCAGTGACTGTTCAAAGTTACGAAGGTACTTAATGAGGGGGACATAGGACTGGTCATAGACATTGCGGCCATCACAGCATCTCCATGGTCATAAGATTATAGTTCAGGTGCCTGGCAACCAGCTCTCAAATACAACAGTTGCAGCGCCCTGCAGTTACGATCGCCGTTTGCAATCTTCCCCGCTGACTCTCCATAAGCAAAGTCAATGGGGAAGCCAGCAGGAGGTCGCAAGTTGTTCCTGCTGCTGCCGCTTTTTCGCCCACTCATGCCTGCTTGCAGCATCTGCCTGGACTCTAGCATGTGCCAGCCTGCCAGATCTTTCTACTCACCTTGTGTAGTTCCTGTCTGCAACACACATCTGTACTCCTGCCTGCGATACCTCCAACACCTGTCCTCCTGTTGCTCTCACAGGCCAGCCTGTTTGCCTGCTAGTCCTTCGTCTCCCCATGTCATGTCATGCAAGGTCCTTGCTTAATGACCCACACAGTCCGGGGATTACAATAGCAACCAGGACTGCCATTTCTAACCAATGCAATCACATGATATTAAGCTGTACAACCAATTGTTTAGCAACAGAAATTCTAACCCCATTTTCCATCATAATCCAAAGGTGACCTATGATCCCACGGCTTGGTTAAAATCATGTATATTTTAAATGGAAGCACCTGTTCTTTTGCTCAGCTGTGATACACTTTCTGAATATCTCTCAGACAGGGATAATATCCCCAAATTTGGTTTTAATGAAAGCACTATGCTCAACATGCTTAGTTGGCAGAAGTGGTACTTCCAAACAAATATGATGGGCAAGTGGTACAGTCAATAAATACATGGTAAGCCCCTCATCAAAATGAAGCTTAATAGTAAACGTATTCCAGTAATGAGCAAATACAGATTGGACATTCCCCTTGAAGAGCTAAATCTGCTCGTTATTCAATGGCAAGATCTGGAGTTCTGCCACCAATCATGATTGAAATTTGAAATGGTGAGAGTTAGTCCTAACTACTTGCTTGAAATATAGATTCATATTTAATAAGGCTAGAATGGCTGGGTGGGTGGTACATGACAGAAAAATGTCACATGCATTGATATTATAAAGCCTGTACATCCGGCAATAACTAAACCCAAGTCATCTTCCTCCCTCCACACATTTGCACTTAATGTTAAAGCATGTGCATCATATGCAACACTCCTACACGGCACAAACTACCGCAGGGAAGTTTTCTTAAGAAAGTATAGTACCATTGAAATGGCTGGAAGAAGCTGAGTTCCCATTTTCTGCAAATGGATGTACACAGAACATTCCATCTTAGGATCTGGACAATAGTCTGACTTTGGACAACCACTGGTTTCTTTGGATAACTGCTAAATCCCATCCTCCAGCAGTGTATGCTTGCAGATGTCTGAGCAAATGGAGAACAGCCAATTCTGATATCTACCTAGCAGATGCTAATGTGTTTCATTTTTTGCTTTTTATAATATGTTAAAAAAAAAATCAGTCTCCCAATTAGAATCAGCCCCACCATGGATGGAACTGGGAAGCCTCCCTTTCCGATCATTTCCCTGTACTACAACTTGGGCTACAAAAATCCATTCCCTGTACTACCTAGACCACAAAAATCCATACCATTGCTAGATGGCAGGAAAAGGTACTGATAACTGTAATTCCTTGCTGCCATCTAGTGGCTGTTTTGATTTTTGCAGCCCAGCTCTACTAACCTCACACACTGTGTAATAGGAAGGCAGAGGAGAAATATGAAATACGAAATAACTCAGAAAAATGGATTTCCTAGAGCAGCTGTGGACTTTTTTTTGTCTTGCCAGACAGACCAAAACTAATGCCTCCCATTTCCCAATGGTTTTATAAATTCCTTCTTTTTCCCATGTTTAGTGAATAAAGCCCAATAGGCTGGAATTTCATAGCACACTGAGTCATAAATTATGATTTAGGAACCATAATGACTAAGCCGAAATTAAACAGATCACATTATGGGCTAGCATATTATGTTCATCAGGCCACCCTTAAGAATAGAGGTGTTTTTTTTTCTCCACATGTGTGACTTACTCATACTGCAAACTTTCTCACAATGACAGTGCAGATCAAGATTAGGATATCAAACCTTAGTAAAACAAGAAGGCAGAGGTGGGCTGCTGCCGGTTCGAACCGGTAGTTCCGACCAGCAGTTGGGCCCGCCCACTCGCCCTGGCGGTATCCCATTCTATATAATCATGTTTTTGATGCAGCACACATGCGCAGAAGGCACGCACACTCATTTTCAGTTCTGGGTGAACTGGTTGTTATGTGTTATGTGACGCCCACCCAAGAAGGCCATGTACTGAGTGATGTTCAGTCAGTCATTGTCTCTTAGGATTACAGTAAGGGGAGGAACTGTGATAGTCCTGTATATAGGTAAAATATAGACATGTAGCAAGTAGCAATCACGTTCTTCGTAAACTATTCATGTATTCAATTTACAATTTTCTATTTCAAGTGTGTAGCCCTCAAGGTGTTAATGCACAGGGTTTCTTCTTAGAGACTGCTTACTCCCAGTAATCTCTCACAGGATGATTAGAAAGATGTAGACAGTCTTCGTCTTATAACAGTTCATTTAGCGATCATTCAAAGTTACAATGGCACTGAAAATAGTGTAAATAACCGTTATGGTATCCAGGAGTTATGTGTAATCACATTTGGTGACCTTCTGACAAGCGAAGTCAATGGGGAAGCCAGATTCATTTAATAACCATGTCACTAACTTAACAACTGCAGTGATTCACTTAAGAACGGTGGCCAGAAAGGTCATCAAATGGGGCAAAGTTCACTTAACCACTGTTTCACTTAGCAGCAGAAATGTTGGGCTTGTTGTGATCATAAGTCAAGGACTATTTGTACTTTGGTCATTTGTGATCATAAGTCAAGGAATACCTGTTATTCATTGGTGTTCTATTTGATAGGCTGCCATAGACAGTCCTGTATGAGGGGCTACCAATCCGATATCCGTTTAAAATGAGAAGAACCATGACAAGGATTAGGGCCAAATTATATTTGGCCTGAGTGAGTGAACCCAATAGGTTTCCTGATCAAGGTCTTTCCAATAAGAGTGAGATGTCTGTATTTTTATTTACACTTACTTCTCAATTTGTATTTGGGTAGCTTCCTTTTCAGCAATGGGTGACCATATATTTTTGAACACGTACACATTCACATAAGTGAAATTTATGCATTGTTATATAATTCTACATTCTTCAAGGAATTCTTTGGTTGTTGTTTTTTTCTTTTCTTAATTTCAACTTAAAAAAAAATATATATGCACAGCATAAGCCTAGTATAGTAGTAGGTTGCATATCCAGGCAAATCTTAGGGTCTTAGCATGACCTGATATTGGAACCCCATTTTTCAATTTCCTCCAAAGCAGAAGTGGGCATCATCTTTTTCTGTCTGTAAACTCCCTTCCTCAATCATTTAATTCTCTCACAAAGCAAGATTGTGTGTTTTTGCTAAGAACCTGCTCAAACGATGCTATTACTGAGGAACAGGGAAATCTGTCAATTGTTCTTTTTGTAAAATTTGATGAATATTAATGTTACATTACTTGTAGATTTTTTTAATTCCCAAGAAACTGTACATACTTTTTTGTGAATTTCTATCTGTGCATTTTTTCCAAATAACTATCCGTAACTGACCGTCTTCTTATACTGTTCTCAGATATTTGTATTTCTCCTAAGTGTTCAATAGATACTTTACAATAAGAAAAGTTTTCCAAATTCTTGAGTTTTGAAGGCAAAATGTTATTCATATAAGTGATTTAACATCATAGGAAAAATCTGTGTTAAAATGCAAATAGAACTAATTTCTCTCTATTTATAGCAGTCACATGAATTTTGGCATGCTGGAAGGAGCAGATGCAAAAGCTCTTTATATTAGTGTATGATTTTTTTTATTCCTGTGTTCATACATTATGCATATCTCCAAATAGATAGATAGGTGCAGACATGCTCTAAACTAATGATTCTTATGCATCTGTTGGTTGCAGTGCACCAACAATTCAAGTGTCTCTAGTCTCATAAATCCCCCATTGCCCCCGAAAGAAATGTGCATAGGTAAACAGTTTTTCAACAATTATACCTTTTCATTCTGTATTGGGGCATAAAAGTATATCTGTGCCACTATGCATGCCATGCATTAGACCCAAGCAAATTTGCATACCAAACATGACAAGAGAAACAAAAGGAATACATAGCAGAAATACACTTCACCTGAACATATGTTTTATCTTAAGCATGCCTGCGTGCATGCTCATATACAGCCTCATATACAGTATGCAAGCTTGCAAGCCTGCACACACAGACATTCCCGCATGCACTGAGCTGGGCATGTGCAGCCCTCTCCTCCACCCCACCCCACTCCACTCCCTCACACACCGCAGTAGCTGTTCTCTCTGCACACCCAAATGAAATACTCTCAGAAGCATGAATCAAAGACTTGGGAGCTAAGAATAGCCAAGCCCAGCTGGGTGGGGGGAGAGGCAGCGCACGCGCTGTTTGGAGTATAGCCAGCCTGAGAATGGTGAGATAGAGAGAGGATGGCCTTCTTCTACAAAGACTCCATCTATGCTGGCACTGGGACATTCGGGAAAGGAAAAGACGCACCCTGGACCTTCACAGCTCAACAAAGAGCTCCATCCAAGGAATATTTAAAAAGAGAGGGCAGACCAATAGACCTGGCAAACAAAGAACATGAAGACAAAGCTGAGGATGACCGAAAGATAAAGGGAGAAAGGAAATCTTGTCTTTTTCTTTCATTTTATTAATCCAAATGCTGCCTCCTCCTCCATCACCATCGCCAAAAAACCTTGCTTGTGGGATATTCCATACATATGATGGGTTACATCAATGTACCAGTGTATGTCATTGCAGAGCAAACACACAGACAAAAATCTGGTGCATGAGGAGAAAATGTTATCTATATAGACTGCAGCAGTCAGCTATTTTGGGAATAAAAGCCCAGATTTCTTTTAAAGCTTCATGCGTGCTTCAATGTGTATCTTGCTTTCTCAGGCTTTTTCACCCCCCAGTTGGTGTCACATGCAATATGTGAGAAAAGAGGCAAGTGAGGGCAATTCTTCTTAAGATACGTATCTAACCCAGGGGACATTCATCTCCTTCGAGCATCAATACTTTTATCCTGTTTGCTATGCTGTAATGGTGTATTTATCCTTTTACTTATGTCTGTCTGTCTTTCTTTTCCTCCTCCCTTATGCAATCATCTAGTTCACGTGATACCTCACGTGAACTGGTTCACATGAGATATCATCGCATGAAGCAGTCTGGTCATCTCAAGACAAACCTTCCAAGCTTAGTCCTTAGAAAGAACCTGGCCTTACAAGAACATGGACTGATTTTACCAGTCAGATCTATTTGGGTGAGCCTGGGGTGAGTCACTCTCCCGGTTTCTCTAAGTCCTAGTTCCCTTATCAATTAAATTAAAAATAGGACAAAACGATGTTTTACAAGGCAACTGTGTAGTTCTGCATTTTTCAGGCAACATCAATATTATGCAGAATGGATCCAAAACAAACAGGGATGCTGCACCCTTTCCACGTGCCCAGTGTAGAAGAACTGGTCTGGAAGATACATACATGGAGAAATTGGGATGGGGGAAGAGGAAGGCTTGTGTCCCTTCCACTTGTGGCTTTTCTTGTTATAATACATATATGCAAATGCACACTTCTCTGGTTGTGCTTTCTGAGCACGTGGCTTCTGCCCTTCACCTTGGCCAGGTTGAATGTACTACCCTCTGCAGTCTTGTGAGGGTGATGTAAAAGCATTCCACTTCAGCAGCGTTTATGTCCATGTGCAGATAGCTCTATGGAGTCCCTAAGCCAAATACTCCTTTGTTGCTCTCTTCATAGGGAATCTAAGAAACATCATTATTATTCCATTTTAAAGAACTACCATGGAAGAGAGCAAGATTCTTATCTGTCACTTCTTCTGTCTGACTGGTATATCTTTCCAGGTTGCCCAACATGGTGTCACTATTAGTTCTAACTGTCCAACTTACTGCTGAAGACTAGTACAAATTTGAGTGATTTCAACCATTATCTGTAGCACTGCTACTAAATTAATTTATTTGCATGTAATTTTATTGCATTTTATGCCTACTCTTCAGTTTTAATAATAATTATAGGCATGTATATTTTATTGGATTGTTTTCTGTCCTAAAGGTTTTGATGGAGCATGTGACTTTGGGAAACAAGCTTGCTGATCTGTATAATTTAAACTACTTTCTCATGATTGTTAGGATAAGAAATAAGGAAACATCAATAATGCCCGCCTCCAATCTCCATATTCTACAGCTAATCCTGCCACATATCCATCCATGCCAATTTGTATAATTCTCAAATGAAACAAATCATATTCTCTTGCCAGTACAACTCTGCAATTTGTATATAACTTAAGAAAGAAATCCTAGGACACCTGTAGGTTCCTTGGAGGCTAAACCATTTTCTGCATAAAGAAATATCTTGCCAAAAGGCCATTTCAAGTGGAATGGTCCTTTAGAATAGCCATCCCCATAGCAAACTCTAGGTATCCAGGTAGTCTTTGACTTACAACAGTTCATTTAGTGTCCATTTCAAAGTTACAATGGCACTTGTGACTTATGAGTGTTTTTTCCCCTCAACCATTGCATCATCGCCATAGTCATGTGATCAAAAGTCAGACACTTGGCAACTTGTCTCATATTTATGACACAGTGTCTTGGGGTCATGTGATGACCTTTTGTGACTTTCTAATCAGTAAAGTCAATGGGGAAGCCAGACTCACTTAACAACTGTGTTACTAACTGAACAACTGCGGTGATTCAGTTAACAACTGTGGCAAGAAAGGTCATAAAATGGAGAAAACTCATTTAGCAATAGAAAGTTTGGGCTTCAATGTGGTTGTAAAATCGATGAGTACTTGTACAACAACCTGCAATTCCCAATCACCATAATTATGTGAGATAGGAATGCTAAGAGTTGAAGTGCGATCACATCTGGAGAAGGATAAGTTTAGAAAGTTGCTCTACTATATAAAGTTAAGCACCCACATGGGCCAGGTCAATTAGTAAATTGTAAAGTTATCTCAATGTTGCTGTAATATCTTGGCACGAACCTGTGGATAAAGAGCTTTCACAGTGCTATGGCAGCAGGTTCAAATCCAGCAAAGAGTTATAAGTACATGAGCCTCTTGTAAGCATTTCTGAGGCAACTACAGATAATTGATTCTTAAATAAGAGATGTAATTTGCAGAGATACCTGCAAAAGAGACATGCCATATATGTCAGGGCATGTTTCTATGCAGAATCCTGCAAGTATTTTTGAGATGTATGTCTCTTCAAGAACCATATGGGGTTATACATGAAAGCCGATATATGCTCTGTAATGGCCCCAAAGAGCAAGATAAGGCCGCCTTAACCAAATTCAAAGAAGCTGAGCTGTTACGAGAAAAAGATCTTTGAAGTTCGTCAATGCAATTATAAGCTGGTTTACTCACCATGAAGCCCTACTAAGATTAAGGGAGCTGTCTTCTACGAATTAAGAGCGTTAACCCATCTTTCCCAATGTTGCTTTCATTAATTGGGAGAAAGCCCTTCAAGCTTAATGGCAGGAGAACATTTTCCAGGCGCACCTTCTGATGTCAGGAATCCAACCAAGCTCCATCAGCAACCAAAGCAAGTAGTCCAGCCTAAACTACAACCCTGTTCACAATGTACGCTGAGAAAGGCAGACCAAGAGTCAAGCTTATTCAATCCCATTTTGTTCAGGGAGCCACATCCCAAAAGTACATTGGCACAGGATTGCAGTCAAACATTTCTTTTCTATTCATTTTCCATAAGGATGAAAGTCCATTAAAACCCATTGGACTTATTCCTGAGTCAATGATCAAGGTTTGGATTGTTAAATGTTACACATTGTGAAAAGACAATTAGCCTTACAAAATTATGTGATTAAAAAGAGAATGTTATCTCCATGCAAGTGCATACATATACACCAAACAATATATAACATGCATCTCTCTCTCCCTCCCTCCCTCCCTCTTTCTCTCTCCCTCCCTCCGTCCCTCCATCCCCCCTCCCTCTCTCTCTCCCCCTCCCCCTCATACAATCATTACTGTGGTCCTTTTAGGCAAATATTCTGCCCTGCACTTCTATTAAATGTAACAATGCCTGGAATTCTATGGGACATAAGTTCTTAGATTCATAGAAATTGGGAACTAGGAAGCGTATCAGAAGCAACAGAAGGAGAAAAATCCAACTTAGAGTTTTCTACTATGCCTGGAACCATGGTGCACAATGCACAGGCAAACTCTACAAATAAATGTAGTACAAGCTATATTTGTACAACGATCCATCATGGGGATACTATTGCATGAAAGCAACGAAACCTTGCACTCATTAAAGGCCAAGCAAGTGCACTATGGAAATTCTGTATGCATGCAGACATGTGCACACACAACATGTGCTCCTGCACCCAAGAAGCCAGAGGGAGGCAATGCTAGCTTGCATGAGCTTTGCCGCAAATGAGAGCCTAGCCAGAAGGGGTAAGTGGCTCTGAGAATCAAATGAGTGCTTGCTCTCAAAGAGCTTATGACAGTCACTGCTCATATGTAGGTGAAGGGGATGGCGGACCTCATGACTACACCCATTCAGCAATAGGCAGGCATACTGCAAATTTGGGCTTGTGTGAAAGCTATGCCAGCACACACACACGGGCAATTCCAATTTGTAATGCCATAGGCAGGATGGAAATACAGAAATCTGACACAACTGTTCTCTGTTACTGTATCTGCTGCTTCTGAAATAATTTTTTTTAAAAAAAAAACTGATTTCTGTATTTTACAAGGATAATTAAGGGAGGCGAAAGAAGGGCATAAATATGAAGGGGGACAAATCAGAGGAAATCATAAATAAGGGGTACAGAAGCCACTGAAGACCCAATTATATATCCGAATGGGTAAGAGGGTATTGACACATATTCTGTTTTATTACCCAGAGGACTAGGAACCTGCATTCCTATTTTGTATGAAAACTGAGATTACCAGGATACAAGTGTGTGCCCTTGTACAGTGAAATTAGAAATGCACACATTGGGATACAGAAAAGTATAGCTCCATCTGTAAGGATATAAATATGTGGACTCCCAGTTTTACAAACTCATTTATTCATATGCACATTAAGGTGGGATTCAAATACATTTCAACTGCTGTCACCCCATCATGCAGACCAGTTTAGCCTACAAAACTCTTATTGCCTCTTCATCTATTCACAACCTCAAGTGCATATGCACCAAGACAGAGAGAGAAAAATAGCCCCACAAAGGTTGGATCATTGAAAATGTGCAAAACATGCATGCATGAGTGCTAAAAAAAGGTATCTGGACACATACATGGGTGGTGCAGGAAAAGCCATTTGCACACATCAGGCAAAAAGGAGGCAGGCACTGTCACACTTACTGATTAAGCTTTTATGGAGGAGAGCTCACATAATGATGCCCATAATGATATACAGAAATAAAGACACACATAGGAAGCGGGATGCATGCACATTGTAAAACAAACAGAAAATCTCTTCTTCAGGTGTCCTTTCCCAGTGTCGGTCTCAAGCACATTACTACAGACACGCCAAAATGTGTGCATGCTCACACATATACTCACTGAGGCTCCTAAGCCCAGCCTGCGCACGTGCACCTGTGCATTTCCACATGCCTGTGCAAACATACACATATGGAGAACACATGTCCACCACACAGCCCGATATCTTGGAAGCTCCAACACCCTAGCTTTTGGCGACCCCATGCCAAAAGTGAGGTTGTAAAAGAAAAAGAAAAAAACCTTCACGACGCTGTCATTCAGGCAAACCCCTTTTCTCCTTTACCAGGGTCCCGTAGAAGCTTTCCCGCTCTAAAAGTTCACCACGGGAGCCCCCACCTTGCTAGGAAGGGGGCGTGGCAGGGGCCACGGCGGTGGCCCACGCGGTGGCTCCGGTGTCACCTCCAGCCAGGACCGCACCTTCCCTGCCCCGAGTCACGATCAGGAGGCATGTTTCCGTCGTGGGAACTCCGAGCTCCTCTTCCAACCACTAGGGTTTGCTGACATTTTGACACCCCCGCAGAAAAACCGATTCCTCCACCCAACTCCCGCATGCACCTCCCAGAGCAAGCCGCGCACCTCCCTGGCCCTAAGCGCTCCCATTACCTGCCACGGATAGGAGCCGCTCAGCACATGTTCTTCTCGGGGGGGACCCACCGGCTGGTCCCCCCCCGCCCTTTATCCACCGCCTTCTCTCTTCGCCCGGTGGTGTCCTTGCGGTCCTGTACGGAGGCAGGTGGGCGGGGAGGGAGCGGAGGTCCAGTGATTTCCTCTGGGAAAGAAGGGGCGGAGGCGCAGCCAAGCTAAAGGAGGTGGGGGGCGCGCGTCAGGCTTCCATGGCGGCGCCCCTTAGCCGTGGACGAGCAGCTCAGTCTCCTAGGGCTGCGCTGCTGCCAGCCTCTCCCTCCCTTCAACCCCGCCTCCCCTCCCAGCCCGGGAAGGAGCCTCTCCGATCAATCGCTCGCCCGCCCCGCCCCGCCCCCTCCTCCTCGCTCGCTCGCTCGCTCGCTTTCTGCTGTTGAGGAATGCAGCGCTTCGCCCAGCCCCCTCCCCAGACTCATTCATAGCGTCACATGGATCCGAGGGTGGTTGGGGTGCGGAGTGAGGGGGGTGGGTGGGAGAAGGCCCACTCAAGCTTCGGACACCCGCCCGGACCCCGCCTCAGCCCCCCACCACCTCCCATTTCCTCCTGCGCTACGACCGACCCCTTTCTTGTTCTACCTTAGCTCTTCGTTTCTCCCCTCCCCTTCTTTTGAAAGCCTGGACGTTCAGCGCCCCCTTTCCTTTGCGTCCTCGAGAACGATCAACTTCATTTACGTCTCTGTCCGTTTTGCGCTCTCTTCAGATTCCTGACAAAGCGTTTCAAAAAAAAAAAGAAGAAGAAGAAGAAGAAGCCCCGAAGGAATCTTCTCTATCTCCAGCAGCAGCAGCAATCCAACTTCATCGGTTTTCATAGGGGAGGCTTCCAAGAGGATTGGCTCTCTTCTCTTGTACTCTTTATGTTTTTTCCATTCCATGCGTTACATCTCCCATTTAAAAACTCACTCATGTTTGTACTTTTGATGTTTGGTTGCAGCATTCACACTGAGCGCTCAGTCTTAACTTGTATTGTGCACCCCCAGATGGTATATCTTAGCCTTGTATATCTGTCCTGCCCTCTTGGTTGGGGTTCAATTGCGGCACCTGGGATAAAGATCTGTATGAGGAACCAACTTTACAATAGTCCTTCACCTACAACCAATATTGAGCCCAAACGTTATGCTGCTGAATGAGACAGTTAAGAGAATTTTGCCCCATTTTACGACCCTTCTTGCCAAAATTGTTAAGTGAAGGTGGCTTCTCTGTTGAGTTGTCAGAAGATTGCAAATGGTATTCACATGACTAGGACCCTGCAGCCATCACTAAATATCATTCGGTTGCCAAGTATAGTCACTTTTTTCAGTGCCGTTGTAACTTTGAATGATCATTAAATGAACTGTTGTAAATCAAGGACCAGCGATGAAATCCGGCCGGATCTATCTGGCTCGCGTGAACGGGTAGCGCCGGGGGCGGGAGGCTCCGGCCACCACCGGGATATCATTAGGTCGTTTTTGGCCCTCTGCGCATGCACGAAGAGGTGCGCACAGTCACACTCCCGAACCGGTAGTGAAAGTAAGTGCATTTCACCGCTGTCAAGGACTACCTGTATATGTTTCACTTCATTATGTATCCCTGAATTCAGCAATCAGAAATAATATTTAGAATAGAATTTACACAACAGCTTTATTTATTGTGTAGAATCATGCTTTAATCATGTTGTTTGAATAAACCACATGGTTGACACAGCATATTAAGGCAGGCTGGGCTATCTGTGATCTATAGAGTCTAGTCATATTTTTGTGACGCACAAACTCCAGCAAGACTAAGCCAGCAAACTGTGAAATAATAGCTGCTCAATTTTAAGCTATGTACTCATTTTGTAAAATATAGTGTCCCTGACTATTGAAATGAAGCTCCTGGCTGCCAAGTCATTCCTGTACCCTAAACCATAATTCACAGTTATAATCCAAAAAGTTTAGACTTGCCCAATACAACTCAATGCATCACCATATGGCAAATCGTGTAACCCAAATTCATGTACTAACAACAAGCTGTAGCAACAGTAAATTGTTGCTTATCCATGCACAATGCTCACTATTTGCCCTAAAACTTTGGAAAACTAGTACGACCTGGGTTAGTCAAAGAGGTAAGAAGAATTAAATATGTGTGACACCACACTATCAACCTTTGGTTAACTGATACTGCTATGCATGTCTGTCTGCTTGGCATTATTGCCTAATAATTGTAGAATTTTAGGAGATCTATAGTTTCATACCAACGCTCCCACACATATATCTTTACACAGAGAGATTTATATTGAATTACTCATTTCTACATTGTACGTGTTCTAATGTATTTTAACTGATTTGATTTTAATTCTGTTATTGTTAAAGCAATGAAAAGGGGCAATAGAAATAGATATATTTCTATATATCGTATAGCAACAATGGATTTTTTTAAGAACATGGAAAATACATAATTATATATGGCACTGGCTGGATAGATATAATTTGATATAAGATCAGAAAGGGAGAAACTCTGGCTCACAAGCCCATAGGGGTGATCCACCCTCATTTTAAAGCATTCAGAATTTAACAAAAAATGAAAATAGGTACGTTAAACCTCTACGGGAGGAAAAGCATGTCTCAATCCCCATTTGAAGCTGCTTAAAATAAAAAACCAAATTTTATATTCCAACACATCGACGTAACACCCCGCATGAAAAGGAAATGGCAACCCTGTAGTGATAGTCTATATTAATGAGAGATTGATAAAAAATAAGCCATAGATATCTTCTGAACTGTGTTTCAACTTCTTCAAGTTTGACATTTCCTGTATTTCTTTTGGGGGCTCAGGCAAGATCTGCTAGGTTCTACCACCTAATTGGTCTTTCCCAGCTAGATACACTATTTAAAACGTGTCAATTTATACTACTATCCTATTAAAGATATAGTATTACTATACTGTGTATTTTGACTCATGCATACTGTGTACTATAAATCAGCGGTCACCAACTGGTGGTCCGTGGACCACTGGTGGTCCATGAGAAAATTTTGATGGTCCGCAGAAAAATTATTTGCATTTTTTATATTGCACTAAATCAGGGGTCCTCAAACTACAGCCCCTGGGCCGGATACATGCATTGAATGTTTATGTTGCTGCAGAGAGTCTCCCCCTTCGGGGTCTTTTTGTGTTGGGCAGAGGGGGGCAGAAATTCCAACGTGGGGTCTGCTTCAGCCTCCTGGTGCTGGGCTTTGGGCGAAGGCTGAAGGGAAGCGCCACTGGTGATGAAGAGCCAGAGGACCTTGTTTTGACTGACTATCTCAGCCCGCTGAGCCTCCAGGGGCCAGTACCTGGCCTTACACTCCCACAGGTCTTCCCTCTGCTTGGAAAGCCTATGATCATAGTCCTCAGTGAGGTGCTTCTGCTGAGCCTCCTTTTCAGTCAGATCCAATTTGAACTGATTTGCCAACTCTTTCTCGTGGTAGCTGCTCAGCTCCAACAACTGCTTCCTGTTGGGGCCCTAAGGAGCCCGGCCGGGCAGGCGAGGTTTGGCTGAGAGAGGAGGAGTGAGTAGAGACCAGCGAGGTACCCCTCAACGTGAGTGATATCGAGTTGGCCACGCTCACCCAGTCACATGACCCCCTAGCCATGCCCACCCAGCCGGTCATTAGGCAGATCATATTAGTGGTCTGTGGGATTTAAAATTATGAATTTAGTGGTCCCTGAGGTCCAAAAGGTTGGTGATCCCTGCTATAAATAGTATAAATGTACTATTCATAGGTAAAGGAAAGGTAAAGGTTCCCCTCAAACATACGTATGTCCTAGTCATTCCTGACTCTAGGGGGCAGTGTTCATCTCCGTTTCAAAGCCAAAGAGCCAGCGCTGTCTGAAGATGTCTCCGTGGTCATGTGGCCGGCATGGCTAAATGCCAAAGGCACATGGATGCTGTTATCTTCCCACCAAAGGTGGTCTCTATTTTTCTACTTGCTTTCGAACTGCTAGGTTGGCAGAAGCTGGGACAAGTAACTGGAGCTCACACCGTTATGCAGCACTAGGGATTCAAACCACTGAACTGCCAACCTTTTGATCGACAAGCTCAGCGTCTTAGCCACTGAGCCACCCTGTCCCTTACTATTCATACTATGCATTTAATAATAGCTTATTAAAGCTATTAAATGTCCAGTTTGTTTGTTTTTAATCCTTGGTGCAGTGTACAATCCTTTTAAAATGCAGGGCTTTATTAAAAACCACATGTGTTCAGGAAGAACATTGCCTGCTCCCTCTTTCTCTTGTTCTTTCTCGTAGGACAGATACCACGAAAGGGATTGAGTAGAAGGAACAATCTGGCTAAAAAAAAGAGGTTTGACCCTTCAGATATTGCTGTACTACAACTTAGAAAGGCTTATCCAGAATGGCCAACGCCTAAAGATGTTGGGAGTTATAGTTCAGTGGCAGTATGAGACTGCAAGTTTACCATTCCTGCAACAGAAGTGCTGGTGTTTGCTGTAAATGTAATTAGATACATTTATAATGCCATGTCTTGTAATTCGATATGTTTTGATACATGAACACTCAGGGAAGAATGGAATATGTAATGGGATATGTATGGAACCAACAACAGTTATCATTATGTCTGTATGAATCATCATGCGTTTTGTCTGGTTCAGTTGGTTATTTTGGAGATTCTACAATATAATGTTGCATACTATTATTCCTGGAATAGGGACAAGGGGTTTTGTAAAATCCGTTTTGAAATGTGCAATTTTGTATGTTTAAATAATATGGACATCTCATTATTTCAGATTTTAATTGAAAAAAGTGCCACCTAGTACAGTCCAAAGACTTGTACTATAAGACAGGCAGCATAAAATATTCCTCAACAAATTCAATGTTTTAGAAATATTTCTTATTATTTTTGAGATCTGGTTTACTGTAGGTGCCTAGAACTGTGAACCCCAAAGTATGCACTTTAGAATAAATTCATTTAGTTTATCTGCTAGTTTCTGACCAACCTTTCTCACCCAGTGCAATTGAGAAACCTTGTCTTTTTTGCCGGACAGTTCTAATTATATTTTAGATGATGACATATAGTAGATGTGGACAGACATCAAATTTATGAAATATATTCTTAGAACTCTGAAGTTCAATAATGTTGAATCTTGGTATCACACAGAATAAAACCCAATACAACCTGTCGATCTAAGAATAAATCAAGTTCTTTTCTGGATCCAGTGAACTGTGTCCTGCATGTACAAGTCCAAACAAAATCAGATATGATACATCTGACTGGATTCACCAAATAGATTTGTTGAGTCAACAACTGCTAAATCAGGGGTTTTTAATCTTGGCAACATTAAGATTTGTGGACTTCAACTCCCAGAGTTCCAGTCCACAAGTTTTAAAGCTGCCAAGGTTGGAGACCCCTGCACTAAATAACTTCCTAGGAAAGCTGCTCTAACAAATTAAGAAAATCTCACATTATGCAATCTTCCTTAAGATAGTTGAAATGATAGGATTAAGACCTGTGGTGATCTGCTGGGAATTATGCAAAACAGTTACCAGTAGATTCCAGTCTACTGCCCAGATATCCACAATAGTGCTACGTGTAAACATGAATATATACATTATCACCATTAATAACAATTACCATGGTTATTAATTGTAGGTTGTCCTATTCTAAGCACAAAAATATTTAAAATGGGGTTCTTTTAAGCAAAATGATTTGTGCCTTTTTAATATACACCTTAGTCTATCACAAGAGCAAGATATATGGCAATAATTACTTATTTCCTGGCAATGGGGAAGGGGGGAAGATTATGGTCCTACGTTTGCATGAAGTCCTGAATTATCTTTCTATAGTCCTTGGAGTTCTCTCTGTTTATACTTGCTAAAATACTGTAAGTTCATTTTCCATGCATGATTCAGTATGTAGAAGCAGTGAGATGTCCAAAAGTTTAGATGCTCTTGAGCAGTAGTGGGTTCCACTTACCTTTGCTACCTGTTCGGAATCGGGAGCACACGCACGGCGTTTCTGCACATGCGCAGAGCATCCATGATAACGTCCCGGTGGGTGTCAGAGCCTCCTGCCACCGCCACTACTGGTTCGCCCGAACCGGGGCGAACTGGTAGAAACCCTGATATATAATTGAAAGCCATGTACAATGGTGAATGTGGTGGGATGAATTAATTTTAATTTGAGTGATTTCCTTCATTTTTGCCTACATCTTGAAGTCTACTATCTGGAACCAAGTGCTAAATAATAGTTCAGTAAATGGGAAGAAGAATGCTCAGACCTCATCCTCATAGATAAGTTTAAAGTGCTATCCACCACCTTGAACTGCCAGCATAAATTATGTTCCTCCCAAATATGCCACAGTAATGAAGCTGATAAATGATGCTGTTCCAGTTTACTTACTGCAGTCCAAGTCAAGGAAAGGGATTGGTGGATTCCACCAGCTTTATTTTCCCTCCCACTCAGCATCGTTGGGGAAACAAGAACAAATTGTCTTCCAAATACAGCCTGGAACAAGTTTCAACAGATGTTAGAAGGGCAAGTTTTTAGCTTTCTGTCAAGTAGTCTGACCAATAGATGGCAAGCAGAGTATACTGGAAGGAGCTGCCTTGATATTCTTTGCAATCTTTCTTCTGCGCATGTTACTATCAGGTAAACTATTTCTACAAATAACTACTATATGTAGACACACACACAAACACACACACACATCTGGGTAATGAAGTCTTGCTCATGGTCACCCATGTCCTAGTCATCTCTCAGTTGGATTACTGCAACACCATGGGGCTACCCTTGAAGAGTATTCATAGCCTACAGCTAATGCAGTATGCAGCAATGCGCATAGTTCTGTGGGCCCCTAGGGTGCTACATATAACATTACTGTTGGGTGACTTGCATTTGTTACTGGTTTGCTTCTGAGTCCAATTCAAAGTGTTGATTATTACCTTTAAAGCCCTATATGACATGGATCTGGGATATCTGAGGATCCATTTCACTCCAATGGGACTAGCCCATTGCACCCAACAAAAGAGGCCATCTGCTAAGGAATTTCAAGGAAGTTCTCTCCTAAGGAAGAGCCTTTTCTGCTGTGGCCCCATCCCTGTGGAAAACTCTATTGGAGGTGACAACTATTCCCACCCTTTGGCCTTTTAGAAGACTATTAAAACTTAGTTTGGCTGGTTGGCTTGAGCTGGAGGTGGTTGATGGGGTAAGACGACCTCATCCCTGTGCCATCCATCTAGCAGACATATATTTTGTATAGTTTTAATTTTTTAATTTGCATTATTTTAATATTTTTAATTATTTTTCTATTTTTTATAATCTGTAAGCCGCCCACAGTCACCTTAAAGACAAGATGGACAGCATCAATATTTAATAAATACTAAATAATGAAGTGTTCTTCTGAAAAAAGCACTAAACTTGTATTCAGGAATGGCTGACCGATAACAGTTATTGGAGGCAGGGGTTAAGAGTGAGATGGGCCATGGAGTGAAGGAAATCTCCCAATGCACCTGCTCAGCACAATCCCTTCTCTGTTCCTGTTACCTGTTTATTATGCTGTATTTGATCATTGGTTTAGATTCTTCTGAAAGGTTACTAAAACCATGGATTACCAAGGAACCCACTTCTGAGCTCATGATTGGCAGCATGCAAAAGTAGGCAAGGAAAGGCCAAGGAAAACACATATACCAGGCTAGACCACTGGAACAATGCAGCTGCTACTGATACACACTCTCTATCAGTGGGGACATAAGTAATGGTGAGATATCGCATAAACAGCCATGGAAACTGCAGCTGAATAAGATTAATCCTGTAAAAATTCTCCAGTCAGAACATCACTTGTAGTGTTTTTATATAGTCCTCAGGGATAATAAAAAGTTTAGCAATATAAAACCTTGTAATGGAAATCATGTAGTTGATGCAATGATAGCAGAACTACCAACACAAAGCAGGCAGAGCCCAGCATGTTTTCCCAGTTTAAATGTATTTTCTGGGCCAAGTGGGATTAGTATTCTTTCAGTAGCGCACTAAACCTGTATTTCTAAGGAGTCACAAGAGACTAGCTGAAGCTAAAGCTCAAATACTTTGGCCACATGAGAAGAGAAGATTCGTTGGAAAAAATCCTGAAGTTGAGAAAGATTGAAGGCAAGAGAAGAAGGGGTTGGCAGATGATGAGATGGTTAGATAGCGTCATTGATGCAATGAGCATAAATTTGGGCAAACTCTGGGAGACAGTGGAGAACAAGGGAACATGGCATGTTGTGGTCCATGGAGTTGTGAAGAGTTAGACACAACTTAGCAACTGAACAACACATGAGACTTGACAAATGCTGTGAAAAGCACTCATCAAGTCTTATGTAGACAAAAGCCTCTGAACAAGCCAGGGTCCAATGTCTCAAGTTAAAATAGTCCTAGAGAGCACTGACCAATGAGGTGGATCTGCAGCAACTTGAAATTCCTAATCCATCAGGAAGCAAATGATTAGTGAAGAGTGTGAGGCCATAACCTGGACAAAAATTGATCCAGGAGAAGGGAAACAGCCCTCCTTCAAACCTGGAACTGTTCAGGACAACTTTAAACTTACTCAGGTACAGGCTGGGAATGAGATGAAGACAACATTCTGAGGATGTGGCAGAGAATGAGGTTTCTGGGGCATGTTTATACTTTGGTTCAGAGCAAATATATATTTTCAATACTAGGAAAGCTCTTTTAAACAGAGTCCATTATTATTTTCCCCAGCTTTCTCCATTTCACTAACCTAATTTCCTTAGAGGAAAGTGTTGCTATGGTTAAACAATTGGAAGATCCTTAGTAATTGGCTGTGACTCACCCAGAACTCGATCCTGAATCCCGATCTACTATTTGCTCAGTTCTAGAGAGTGAGATACAGAAACTCATCTATGTACAGAGCTCACTGAATTATATACAGATATATGACAGTGGTATTATAGCCAAATATTGCAGGGACATGATATGCAGACATATTTTGGATGGTATAGGCATTTGATGTATTATGTTAATTATAGCCTTGCTTTTGTGCCAAATTCGACTTCTAAAGTAGCTCACAGCCATTAAAATTACAGTGCCAAAGGCTGTTCTCATTGAGACTGGGACCCAGGTTGTCAGAGAAATTGTTAGCAGCTGCCTTCTTTTTTTCCATTCATTTCACTGATGGAAGCTGTCATTCTGGCAGAGAAGAGCCTCAAATATGGGGAGAACTAACAGTTAACTGGTGGTATAATATTTCCAATAGTCACAAGTGGAATGAAATATCCTTCAGGTGAAAATGAGAGAAACCTTGTGAAAACAGATTATCCTGGAACATCTTTTGTTTCTGAAGCATCTCTGGGCTGGTATTATTTTTTTTAAGAATAACTGCTGCTCTTTGATCAGATATAGTGAATTCATCACAATATTTACTGAATTTTTAATTTGAGCAAATGTCTTGGGCCAATGCATAGGACAAGACAGATTTTGAAAGATCATATGTATTTATGATCTTTCATATGAAAGATCTTTCATATTTATGATACATATCACTTTCATATTTATGATACATATCACTTGTACCATAGAAACTCATGCCAAGAAGTTGGCAATGTACTGTTGAAACTGCAGAAGAAACAGGAAATCACAAAGGTAATTTCACATCTCTGTTCTTAAAACATGGTTATCCCATAGACAACATACCTATGGTAACTCAGAACTATCTCCATGACGATGGAGAAATATGCATTATGATGTCAAAATGAAAGCCCTATTTGCTTGGCAATTCATTTGCAAATATATAAGCGAAGAGTTTGGTTACAATATTACTAGCATGCTTCATCCCTTAAGTCCCCATCTCTATGAGAATACATTTTGTGATCACAATTGGGACTGGCAACTTGGTCATAAATAAAGTGGTCACTAAATGAAAACACAACTGTGCTTATGATCTTATTTAGAACTTTCCTTTATTTTACAGACTTGCAAAGTTTGTAAAGATTGGTTGGTTGAAAGTTATTTTTACACTACCACTGTAAATGCAAAAAGGCTGCTAAATGAGCACTGCTTATAATGCTGCCTTGAGTTTTTGGAAAGAAAGAAATCTAACAAATTAATGAACAATTCTATATGAATCAATGGAAGGATGGATGGATGAATATATGCAGGTTTTAAAGTATGGTTATTTACAATTGTGCAACTAAAATTAAGTACCCACTGTCACAAGAAAACACCTGACCAATTACCACCTTCCTGAAATGAGAGGAAATGGAACAAAATGATGAAGGTGGAGAAAAATGTTGCAAAAATAATTTTACATATTTAAAGGTGTTTGCCTTGTTAAAAGTTATAAAAACTATATTTCAACATACATAACATAGTAGCACATGAAAACTGCAAGAAATGGCAGTAAAATAGGTATTAAAAAGCCTAGGGAAAAAAGCCCAGCATATAATTAATAAAAGGGCATGGGTTGGGGGCTATAATATGTCCTCTGTACTTAACCAAATTTTCCTATACAGCTGGGATTAAAAAAAACATAATGTACACTGGCCCCTTCAGTCTACCTTGCCCAGTGTCCATTTGCCACCAACTAGTTGCAAAGAAACAACTAATAATACATATACAAAAGCTCTTACATTTGTAATACATTTTGAGAGAACCGCACACAGCATGACTATTTCTTATTGGAAGGTCAAACCTGCCCATTTTGTATTTATATTGTCCTTTGCAGCAGGAACTTACAAATGCCTTTTGGGGTGGCTTGCCATATCTTTTTCTATGCTTCCACTTGCACTGCTCCTTTACAAGTTAAGAAAAAAATTGACTGCCTTTTGTGAATTAGATGCAGCATTTTCCAACTGAAATGCATTGTTTACATTACATTATATATATTACATTATTTCATGTGTAAATATGTACAAATGTACACGCTTTTACGTCATAGAGATTAGCTCTCCTTGAATCCTAGGTATCATCATCATCATTGCCATTGTAGCCATCATAAAGTTATATTCCATGAAAAGGAAAAAAATAAATTTAAACTGGCCAGGTGACAACCCACAGGCAGTTCTGAGCTGAGGTTCAGTGTGGGTGAGGTTTTGGCTTCATATTCTCACATCTGGATCAGATTAGACATTCCAGCTTTTGGATGGATGAAGCTTTGTTCCTCCCTCCTCATTTCTGCCCCAACGCCTGAGTGGGCAGACAGCAGTGAATTCCAGGATAAAAAAGAAGACTCATTCTTTTCTCATATCTGTGCAAATTCAAGAGAATTGGTGTCCTTTTCCACCGTTTGGACAGACCTGTGCAGAGAAGGAAACATCATGGAGCTTTGGGCTTTGATGCAGCTGCTCCTCCTAGGAACACTGTTGGGCGCAGCTCAGGGACAAGGAGATGAACTCAGCTCTGAAGAAGAACGAAAAGCTCTGATGCTCAAGGTGAGAAAAACATTGCCTTTGCCCTGGTATTTCTGTCCTCAGCGGGGCTGTTGACCTAATAACTAGGCAGCTTCTTGGGCCAATACCAATCAAAGATGCTTCTTTGCTTGCTAGAAACAGTGAATCTTGAGTTGCTTTGTAAGTAGCTTAAATAGGTGTCACAGTAGCTTAAATAGGTGTCACAGAAAAAGAAAAGGAATGATTTAGAAGTCATTGAACCATCCCAGGAGATTCTGCACTGAAATTAGAGTGGCAAGAAAAGAAGAACCAAACAGTCCTAAAATAAACTTGGGTAGCTCTGACATAAAGATTTTCTTCATCTTTACTTGGCAATGGTCTTACAAAATTCATGTGGCCACTTTATGTAACAGAATTTCCCTCCTGGCAAGTTACACTTTACTACAAAATCTGGCATCCTGGCTCTCTAGCTCCCGCAGTTACACTTTCTCTAACTCTTTTCCTTATCAGGAAAAATTGGAATTTGCAGCTCTTTTGTTTCCTTTCTCACTTTTTGGAATGGTTGCTAATGAACCCCCTCTTTCAGACTTAAGTTCTGACCAAACAATTTGACAAGTACTGTACCTCCTTAAACCTGAAATCAGTCCTAGTGACATGCTATTCTTTGGCAAGGAAAAACTAAAAAAGAAGCCTATTTACAATATTGGAAATCACACTGATATAGCAGGGAGCCAAGAAACAAGAGAAGAGCCTAGAGCAGATTCTTCTAAACCAGGGTCCTCACACCATTTCTAGCCTTTCTTTGAGTCATAATCTCTGTATATTTAGAGGGCAGCAGGTTGAGAATATTGGCAGACGAGGAGCATAGGTGCTTGGGTTGCAAACAGACGAATCTAGCCAACCTTCCCTCTTGCCTTCCCTCCCTCTCATACAAAGAATATTATTTTGGAAGGAAATTTAAACTAGAGCCCATGAAAAGAGAGGGCACATGCTTTTCAATGTCATATATTTCTAAAGCATTTCCAATACAAATGCATGTCAATGTAACATTTTTGTAGCTGCTTATCCACATATTACAGCTCTCCTGTAATTAAGCACCTTATTTCAATCCAGAGGTGCCATCGTTTTTGGCAAATGCAAATGAGATCATGAGTAGATATTGGCCTTAAATTTTGGTCACTCTAAACCAGAAACTCAGATTTAGACAGCTCGCTTAACCATAGGTAAATCACAGGAATATGTCATGTTTTATCAAGAACAATGCAAAGAATTAAAATGGTGCCTGGAAAAATGTAGCATTATTCCTGCCTTTATCAAAACCAGGTATGCTGGCCAGGTACATTAGCCAAGTTGTCAAAGATCTTTGGAATCTGATTGGGTGTGGGAGGCTCCATGTGAACTACTTTTAGGGTCCCATCATTCAAAACCTGAAGCAAAACTATGATTTTGATTCTTCCTTCATATGTGTTAACAGAACATCAGTTCATCCTTTTTGAGAATTCGTAATCTGTATTTGTTGCATGCTAACAATCGGTTCAACTGCAAAGCTGCAGCCAAAAGATTTTTATATGAAATCTGAATAAAACAAAAGCTAAATTTAAAACCAGTGTTTATTATGATGGCTCCAAACATTTATGTAGACAGTGGATACAATTCTATTCTTTTTGCTATCTGTAATAGATGGACTCACAAACACAAACCTCATTTATCTCTTCCCTAGATCACATGTTTAAACAGTAACTTCATTGTTGTTTCTACATTGCATATAAGTACACACAAATAAAAATATTGCCACTAGTACCAATGACTATATTTCTGATGAGGGTGGATGTATAGTAACTACGGCAACAAGGAAAAGGAAGAAGAAACTTTGGGGGATTAGCAGCGGACTGGGATTGAAGAGACTATGCCAAGTTTCTAACAACAGTAACCTAGGTTCTCCCCTCAAGTAGTTTAGCAATATGGTTAGGCTTTTTCCCACCTTGTTATCCATCATAACTCTGTAAGAAGGATTTTCATCATTCTTAAAGGATTTGCTTGTTTTCTAGTAGGTATGTGTGCATTTATGGCAATGTGGTGGCAATATGTGTGTCAGGTAATATATTTACTTACATTGCATCAGGAAATCATGCAATACAGTGATGGGTTCCTCCTGGTTCAGCCCGGTTTCGCCGAGCTGGTAGCGGTGACGATATGACATCACCAAACCGGTTCTGGCCCACCCCACCCCCCGCCCCCTATTCCCCCTGCATTATTCTTACCTTTTATTTGGCCCCATCCCCAATCTATTGCTGCCTCCTGAGTCCCAGCTGATCAGCTAGAGGGAAAAAAAACTGTTTAAACTCTTGCCCCAGGGCTTCAAAGGGCTGCCCTACAACTGATCAGTGTTAAAAGAAAACAAATGAGTAGACTGGTGCCTGCAAAAATAAATGGGTAAACCAGTGCCTGCAAAAATAAATGAGTAGACCGGTGCCTGCAAAAATAAATGGGTAGACCAGTGCCTGCAAAAATAAATGAGTAGACCGGTGCCTGCAAAAATAAATGGGTAGACCAGTGCCTGCAAAAATAAATGAGTAGACCAGTGCCTCCAAAAATAAATGAGGAGACCGGTACAGCTCTGCAAGCAGTTAAAAGCCTGGTAAACCAGTACCTCTGCTAAATCCTAAAGAATTGTCACATGACCATCAAACCATGCCCACAAACTAAGCCACACCCACAGAACCGGTAGTATAAAATTTTAGAACCCACCCCTGATGCAATACTTTCCATTACAATTCTATCCTAATTCTTTTTTGTTAGCGTTTTCTATTACAATTCTTTCTATCACAGTGCTTTATGTGTGTGTGTTTATGTGCAGGTGTGTGTGGGTGCATGAGTGCACCTTCAGTCCATATTGACTGCTGGTGACTGCCTGGACAAATTGTCTCCTTTTTAGAGATGAGAGAAAGTGACTGGCTCAAGGTTATCCAGCTGGCTTTAAAATTACCGTGCTTTACATACCTTCGCAGAAATTTTGGGAAGAAACTTAGAACTCGAGTTCAGATTGCTCAGTTCAACAACTTTGAAAGGTGCTGGTTTAGAAACCAGAAGACTATCGATCAACTATCAAGGAGGTCTCACTTAGGCATGAAAACTAGCTGGTTGCTCTCTCTCAATCCAACTCATATCACAATTATTGTTTTGGGGAAAATAGAAGGTTGAATTATAAGGTATGTTTTCAGCCTAGGGTTGGCTATATGTATATATTATTAACATTCTTCTGATTGTTTGTTTGTATCATCAGTTAACAAGGTGCATCATTGCAGAACTATTTTTGAACGGAGTTGTCTCAACTCTGCTAACTTAAAGAATGCATAACAAATCTGGGACCTATTACTTCAGTGGAGCTGAAGTTTGCACAATATCAACACCATTTTTATTTACAAAGCTCTGGACATTGCAGCATGCTCACAGTCATGAAATTGTGCTTTCCAACAGTCCCTGTCAGCTTCTCACAAACAAAGTCAATGGGGAAACCAGGAGGAAGTCAGAAGTTGCTCCTACTTTAGCATTATGCCATGACAATTTTGAAATCACAGTACATTTTCAAATCAAACTAATAGCAATACAGATCATATAATCATATATAATCATATATCATATGACCCTCACTCTGTCAAGGACCTTGGAGTACTCATATCAAATGATCTAAGTGCCAAAGCCCACTGTAACAAAATTGCCAAAAAGGCATTAAGAGTTGTAAACCTAATCTTGCGTAGTTACTTCTCCGGTAATATTACACTACTAACCAGATCATGCAAAACATTTGCTAGACCAATTCTCGAATACAGCTCATCCGTTTGGAACCCGCACTGCATATCGGACATTAATACAATTGAGCGCATCCAGAAATATTTCACAAGGAGAATCCTTCACTCCTCTGCTTGTAACAAAATACCCTATGCCACCAGACTTGAAATTCTGGGTTTAGAAAATTTAGAACTACGTTGCCTTTGGTATGAGCTAAGCATAGCTCATAAAATCATCTGCTACAATGTCCTACCTGTCAATGACTACTTCAGCTTCAACCACAACAATACACAAACACACAATAGATACAAACTTAAAGTGAACCGCTCCAAACTCCTCTCCTGCGCGAGCTGCATTGGCTTCCGGTGGACTTCCAGGTGTGCTTCAAGGTGTTGGTGATCATATTTAAAGCGCTCTATGGCTTAGGGCTGGGGTACTTACGGGACTGCCTTCTGCCACCAATTGCCTCCCACCAGCCAGTTCGCTCCCACAGAGAGGGCCTCCTCAGGGTGCCGTCGGCCAGACAATGTCAGCTGGCGACCCCCAGGGGGAGAGCCTTCTCTGTGGTGACACCTAACCGCTGGAACAATCTATCCCCAGAGATACGAGTGATCCCAGACCTCCGGACTTTTCGTTGGGCCCTTAAAACCTATTTTTTTTCAGTTAGCCGGGCTGTCCTGATTTTATGGTTGGTTTTAAAATTTGATATTGATTTTAATTGAAATGTTTTAAATTATGGGCCAAACTTTATTTAATTATTTTAAATCTATTTTAACTTTTGTGTATGAATGTTTTATATTTGGCTGTTCACCGCCCTGAGTCCGAAAGGAGAAGGGCGGTATAGAAATCTGAAAAATAAATAAATAAATAAATAAACTCGATTGCAGAAAATATGACTTCAGTAATAGAGTTGTTAATGCCTGGAATGCACTACCAGACCCTGTGGTCTCATCCCAAAACCCCAAAAACTTTAACCTTAGACTGTCTACTGTTGACCTCATCCCATTCCTAAGAGGTCTGTAAGGGGCATGCATAAGAGCACCAGCAGGCCTACCATCCCTGTCCTAATGTTCCCTTTAATTGTATTCATTTTATGTATTCAATTTATGCTTATACTTATATATATTACATAATATGTACTCGACAAAATAAATAAATAAAATAATAAAATAAAATAAAAAATTTAACGCTCATTCTGGTTGCATCAGACTGCACGACCTTTTGCTCAAAGCATGAACAACAAGTCATAGGTTGTCTAGTACAGATAAGTGTATGTATGTAGGGAAGTATGAATATATAAATATATATGGGTGTGGGTGTATAAAATCTCTCCCTCCCTCCCTCCCTCCCTCCCTCCCTCCCTCTCTCTCTCTCTCTCCCCCGCCCCCCCCCCCCCCAGGAACTGAGAGGAACAGTTTGCTTGCCTACTAGGCTGTAATGTCTAAATCAGGGGCATTTTCATCCCTTTTCTTTTTAGAAAAGTGTTCTAACATGAACAAGACCATGTCTTGATTGCTAACTGAATAGATGCCACAATGTTCCTTCCATTCACTGGCTGAAAATTAGAATAAATTCTGGATCTTTGAATCCTGTTTAAATAGTCTTAATTTTTCTTTGCCTTCTTTTGCATTTAATTTCTAGATGCTATGCTCATTGTTTTATTACAGAACAAACACAATTGTTTAAATACCTAGCATTTTTAACTGGGTGACTTTTAAATTTATGATATATGTTCCTATTAAGTTTCTAAATCATAGTACTCCATGTTTCCACAAGTGACAACATAAAAAGTAAAAGGACTATAGTCATGAGCATTGCGCATCAGCTTTCTGTTTTGGTCCCTGCCTAGCAAAGCAAAAACTGGAAAATAGTCCAGTACTTGACGCACTGCAAGGTGTGGTTTCTAACCACATTTTAAAATTTGTAAATAATGCAGGTCTATGTTGCTACATGAATCAATAGCAGGAATGCATAGAGAGAAGTTAATTAATGTAATGCAGTGTTTCCTAAAATTAACAATATTAAGAAACACTGGACTTCAGCTTCCAGAATTCCCAGCCAACATGGGAATTAAAATTTACACATCTTAAAGTTGTCAAGTTTGAGAAATACTGATAGTGGATGGAAGTGATAATACTTATAATGACCTTCAAGACTAAATAAATAATATTTTTCTTTCTAGAAAACAAATATTTCTGCAAAAGCTACTATCCCTTTCCAGGCTGGAGGAGGCAGGTAGAAGTTTCTTTTTTCCAGTCAAAATTGGCAATAAAAACCTGAGGGTAGTAGGAAGGGCTGAAGGAGCAGATTTTTCCTGGTACTCAAGTTCTGACAATACTAGAATTAAAAGTGCAGAATTGGCAGGAAAAATATATGCAAAAGCATCAAGCATTATTTCTTTGTTTTCAGTATTGTTTGATTCTGCTCTGTAGACTTGTCTTCATTCTCATGGTTATCCCTGTTTCTAAGTTTATCTTTTTGCTTGATTAATTTCTGGCACTTGTATGCAGTCTGGTATAATTTGGTTCAGGTTCTAATTCCCCAACTGTCTATTTTGTCGCATTTACTAAAATAAAACACATTTATTAATTGTTATGCTAGCATTGGGTTTATAGTAGCACCACATACTCCAAAACTACTTATAAATAACATCCACAAAAGGAGGGGCATTTCCTGTTCTGCCTTACCTAGATTTCAGGTAAAAGGGAAGGAGGGCTGCCTCCACACTCAAGAACAGATAGTATAAATTTAACAACTTATCCCACATATAACTTCAGGAAGCAGCTACATCCAGAACTCAGTTGGGAGGATGAAGATCAGGGTCAAACAGAGGCAGCCATTCAAAATAACTCACAATGTCATTTCTGAGGGTCCAATCAAAGCCAAGCCTTTTAAACAAGCCTATATAATGGGCCAGGCTTCAATCAGATAGGTATATTGTCAGGTTGACATTTATTGATAAAAAAGTCAAGATTGCAGATGCCCCCTATAAAGCATGCAAAAAAAGAAAAAGAAAAAGAAAAAGAAAAAGAAAAAAGGATGGGTCACGTTAACTTTTTTGTGGACCCCCTGTAAAAAAAAAAAAAAAGGTCCATACCCGCATATGTCAAACAATTGATTAAAAATGTGTACCTAATTGATAGCCAAATCTGATCCTAGGTTCTTGGACAAGATAAAAGTAACTTCTCCTTCACACAGTAAATCAGCTACAAAGGTTGTTTGAAAATTCACAATCCACTCTTCTGTAGTTTATCTTTTCAGTTTAGGAATATTAGAAGTATCAATCAATGAATCAATCAATCAATCAATCCATACAGCAATAAGATAGAAAGTTTTCCTACATTCTAATCTATAGTGGTTTGCTAAATCCTCATAAAAGAGAGAAATAAGTCAAATTAAAATACAAAGTAACTATGTTAGTTAACAAGTTACAAGATCCATGTCATGTACTCATAATCCCATACTACCATAATTTGAATTGGTATTGGCTACAGCAACTGAAAAGAATGGTCCTTCCAACTTTGTAAAGAAAGTTGCAAAAAGAAGTGTTTTTTGAATCTCAAAAAATCAATCTGTAAATGTAGTTGAACAAGGGGTAGATTGGAAAGAGTAAGATGAGAAAAGGCTCTGAAACAATGGAAAGAATACAAAGAAGAAAAGCAGAAGCTTCATTTTTTTTCTGATCTTCAAGATCACTGATGGCAATCGTGTGAAATACATGTCAAAAGTGGCATGCCATGATGTTATGGGTTACATGCCAGCATTCACCAACACCTGACAAGGACTATTTTCCCTGTTTGAGTTGTTGGAAGAAATATCCTTTTGGGTTCAGTTCCAAGTGGAGAAAAAAATACTGGATTCATCGAAGTTGCTTGGAAAGAAGGTTTATTGATGAACAGGATCGCTTGCCTTGGAGATCTTGGGCGAAAAAAGGGAAGAGATGCTGAGAGTTCCTGGGTTTTATACCCTCTCTGGCTTTGAACTTCCAGGGGCACAGGAAGAGTATCCTGATTGGTTGCTGTCAGAGGTCATAGCTAACTTTTTAGGTTGTTTGTGTGTTAAGTTTGGTTGAATCTTGCTGGGTGATGCAATGAAGGACAATTCAATGCCTGAAGGTGGTAGATCAGGGGTGAAATGCTACCTGTTCACTCTGGTTTGGGCGAACCAGTAGTGATAAAAACTACCGGTTCGGGTGAACTGGTAGTAAAAAAATGCTTTAAAAAAGTAAAAAAATGGTTCCGATGATTGCGCGGCACAGCTGTGATCTTCGGATCCTTCTTAAAAACTTTTTTAAAGCATTTTTTTACTACCTATTTGCCGGAACCAGTAGTAAAAACCAAGCTGTGATTGTCAGAACCTTTTTTTTTTTTACTTTTTAAAGCATTTTTTTTACTATTTTATCTTTTTTACTATTCGCCCGAACCAGTAGTAAAAAAATGCTTTAAAAAAGTAAAAAAAAAAGGTTGGCCACGCCCACCCAGTCACATGACACTCCCACCAAGCCATGCCCCACCAAGCCACGCCCACAGAACCGGTAGCAACAAATTTTACATTTCTGAGGTAGATCTTTGTTATGTACCATAGGCTGGCCCAGGTCTTAATGGCCCATTGACAAAGGTGGTGGTGGGGGGGGGAGGGGGGGCTGAGTTTCTGCCTCCTTTTTAGGGGAAATATTCTCCCCTTTTAATATTTCCTAAAATATTTCATTTTTCTAGGAGAGGGTGGGTTTTAACTTCCTACAGTTACCAAAGAAACTGAAAGAAGCAAATATAAGGAATATGCGACCCTGCAACACCCCCCTCCCAAGCTTAAAATGGATTCTCACCATCCATATCAGCACACAATCTATTAATTTCAGAACTGTGATTGAAAGAGAGAGCAACTTGCAAAATGTGATAGGAGCATGGCAGCTGCATAGTTCAGCCATCTTCCCACTGCTTCATGAGACAGCTGTTTGCACAGCAAAAGCTCATTTTCAAGGCACAAGGGCAGAGGATATCTGGAACTTCAGGCTCCAAAATGAGTGCACAATCAATGATCAAATGAACTCATCTTTTGTGTTTGATGAACAAGAAGTGTATTGAATTGTAAATAAATATCTAAAGAATTGTTTCTCTTTTGTTTGGGAGGTGTGTGTGCGTGCCCTAGACATTGGCCTAACTGGAAAAGGTAAGTGGTTTTAGGCAGTTGTTATCTAGGAGAGGACATGGAAGCTAACTGATGATGCCAACTCCATCTCAGACTTAAATATATTAGCATATGGCCTGACAGCAGTTAATAAGTCTAGTTTCTCCTGGGTATAGGTATGGCCCATTTTTTCTTAACATCAATGGGTCTTTCACTGTGCACAAATATGATTTAGTTAGTTATGAAAAAAAAATAACCTACAGCAAAGAGATTTTTTTAATTTAAAAAGACCAAGTTGTGCAAAGCAAACAGTACAATCAGAGCTATGGTAACAGAAGAATGGTAATTGCAAAATAGCAACGAATATTGAATGTGAATTCACATATACACCCTGGTGCCAGCCTGTCTTTTTTTTAAAATAGAACTTTAGGGCTAAAAACCTGAATCAATCAATAGAAGAATGGTTGTATTTTTATCAACTGCAAATATTATAAATTAGAATTTTGTATTCAGATATGGAAGTATATGTTTCATGTTAGAGCTTGTAAATCCTAGTGATATGAAGATTGCCTCCCCAAACTGGAGATTTCCTCCTCACTCCAGTGGTGAAATCCAAAATTTTTTACTACTGGTTCTCTGGGTGTGGTTTGGTGGGCGTTGGGTGGGGTGGCTTGGTAGACATAGCAGGGGAAGGATACTGCAAAATTTCCATTCCCACCCCACTCTGGGGCCAGCCAGAGGTGGTATTTGCCTGTTTTCTGAATTACTCAAAATTTCCGCTACCGGTTCTCCAGAATCTATCAGAACCTGCTGGATTTCACCCCTGCCTCACTCCACTCCACTCCACTCCTTTCCTTTCCTCCCCTTCCCCCTACTCCCCTCTTCTCCTCCTCTCCTCTCCTCTCTCCATTCCCACCCTCCCACTAAGCCTGAAGAGTGACCCAAGAGAAATAAAAATATTGTTTGAAAAAAAGGAAGAAGAAACTCTGGATTTTTTCCTGGAGTTTTTTTCCCCTTCTGTTCTGTTCCGCCCACCTCCCATGACTGTATTTGGGAGAGAGCTAAAAGGCTTGGGGGGGGGGGAAGGGGAAGGAAGGAATGATGTGTGTGTGTTTGGAATAAAACAGAATACACAAGTTGAGAGATAGCCGTCTTTCTCTTATGTCCCTCCCAGCAACCAGCTTTACCTTGTGCCCTTCCTGGATTTCTGAGAGGGGAATGCCATGTGAAAATTACTTTTGTAACTTTTTTTGTGGATCTTCTCTCTGAAGCATTTGCAAGAAGTTTTGGAGTTGTCCGAAATGACTGACCAAGAGGAGCCCCATGAGGTGGTGTTGACCGAAGTGAAGGAACCAGATGACAAGGAGAAGCTGGATGAAGAGACCAAGAAGGAAGAACTTAAAGAACAGGTTCTGCAGCCTACCCAGCCATGGCTGGCATCTACAGCAGCCCCATCCGAGGAAGAGGATAGCTTCACTTATGTGTGTGAGTAATGCTCAGTAGCGAGGCCATCTCTCTTGTCTAAGACATCCTTTTCTTCAAAGGGAATCTTTAGTGTACTTTGTTCCAGAGGATGGAACAGATTTCTCTCCTGTTTTTAAAAGATGATGAAATATAATAAGTCCTGTACACTGTGGCACTGAAATGGAACTTCCATATTTAAGAGCAGACTGATTCCCTTTATTTTACATGTGAGGCAGAGAGGGCTGTTGCCAGGCAACCAAAACAGTGCCCATTCACAAATAAGAGAGCATTATTAGTACGTTTGGGGTACTCTTGAGATTTGAAGAATTACAGAAAACTTTTGAGGTGGAATATTTTCCAAAACCACAGGTCTCAAGATGGCTTGGTTGAACCATGCTCAGGGCTTATAGAAACTTGACTATCAAGGAAAGAAATGGAAAATGAGGAAGGAAATGAAGATAATGGGAATAATGAGGCCTATATGCAGCTATACCATTGCAGTGCAGAGTCACAAACGCCATTCGCTATAGCTTGTTGGCTTTATATATTCAGGCTGTCC